>NC_039361.1:158717506-159017506 GCF_003573695.1 Papaver somniferum
TAGATTACATGACACTTTGCAAGAGGTAGCCCTTTTTGATGCACCCAGTTAAATTCGATGGTTGTCTTTCTTAATGTAACCTCCACCTTCTATCCCAACCAACCAAAGAACAAGCTAGTCAAGTTTCGTTCAGTATTCTAAAGTGATTGGCAATCGTAACTTCCTATCAAACACCTTGAAGATCGAGGCCATACATGTATTGGTAGATCGTGCGCGTGCAAATTTCTTATCACTATGTGAATTGTGCTAGAATCAGGGTGCCTAAATATCTAGACTGAGACTCCTAATAAAAATACATATTTGCACAAGAGTCAACATTTCAAGGTAAATGAGCTCCATTTTTATGATTTTTCATTTTTTAATTTTTTTTTTTTTTTTTTGATTTTTTCAAAAAGATGGAGTTTTGTTTTCAATTATGGCATATTATCGTGGTATCTACTCTATACCCCCAAACCTAAACTAAACATTGTCCTCAATGTTTTGTTCTTTGCTTTTGCTGTTGCCCTGTTGTATCTTTCATTTTATTTTCTGTTGCTTTTGCATTGTTTTGTCCACTGTAATTTTCATTTGCTTCTGTTCACTTTTATTTTGCTGTTGCTTTGTTCCTTGCTTGTACATTCTATTTGCTGTCCCCTGCTGTGTGCTCTCTTGTGCTGCTGTGGTGCTCCTGCTGGTGCCAGGCCAAGAATCCTGTGAGCTTCTGCACCTGTTGCTGTTGATCTGCTCCTGCTGCAAGGCCCTGAGCTGGTGAGCCTGCTGAAGACCAAGCCCAACAGGACTGTGCTGCTGAGAAAAAAAAAAAATCACAAGCCAATCAGTAGCAAATCACAAGCCCAACTGGGCCTGCTGAAGTTGCTGCCAAGCTTAACAAGTTGAGCCAAGCCCAACTGGGCCTCAGAAAAGCCAAAGCTTAGGATGATCCAAAGCCCAACTGGGCTTTTGCAACCAAACTGAGCAGCTGGGCTGTGCTTAAGCAAGTAAGCCTAAACCCATTAAGAGAACCCAACCTGTGGGCTTCCATTTTTAATTTGTGGGCTTGTAATAATTTTTTCCATTTTTCTGTTGGGCTTGTAATCTTAATTACTTGTGGGCTTGTTTGTTTAAATTGCTTGTGGGCTTGTGATGTTAGACTGATTTGGGCCTGTAGTTTTAAATTAGAAAAACTGAACTTTTGAAAGCCCAACTGGGCCTCCGACCAACAGCAACATTAGGCTATTTCAAAAGCTACATTGGGCTTCAGTTTGCATACACATTGTGGGCTTAGTTCACCTTCCCTTGGCAACACAATTTCTCCCACCAATGTGGGGCTTGCTCCCAACATTAAAAACCAAATTTCTTTTCAAACCCGACAAAACCAAATGTTACCCATAAAAACCAAATTCTTCCCAAAAAGTCCAATCCCTTAAAAACCAAATTTTGAGCTTTGAGCCCAATCATGTATAGATCTTTTTCTACAGTTGGGGAATACAACGAATCCCTTAGAGAACTTGCGTATGGACAAACTTCACGTTATGAACCTCCCATAGACCATGATGTCAATAGTCATAGGAATTATTATGGACATTTTCAAAGTCCCGAGCTTCAATACATGAACCCTACTGACTATTCGCACATGCATCGTTTGCCACAACGTGAAAATGAACATTTTGCTAGTGCCTCACTCACACAATCATCTCTTGTGGATCAATTAGAAGCTCGAATCGCAGCTTTAGAAATGCAATCACATGAGGAATCTGTCACATCTAATTTTCTTAGGCAACCTGAAATCTATGCATGTCCCGCATGTGGTAGTTTAGACCACCCTGTTGAGCATTGTCATATTTTGCATAATTTTAGGCCATCAAGAAAATCCAATGTATGAAATGCCCATGAATTGTGAGAATGGTAGTCATTGGGACCATAATCAATCCTTTGAGGGTTGCGATCAATATTTGTAGACCCTAATGACCATGCATACATGTACCATTCACCACAATTTGAACATGAAGAATTTTGTACTCCCATGAATTTAGACTCCACCACAGAAGCTTTAAGACTTAGTGAGCAAAACTTCGATAGATCTACATCACGAATTCAGGCATATTTAGATCAGATTTTGCTTCACCTACAAAAGGAGGAAATTCATGAGGAAATGTATGTTGTCCCTAATGAAGTGTCTAGTCCCATTCATGTAAATGATGTTGAATATGAACCTAATTTAGAGGAACATGAATTGACTAACGACACCACCACTGTTAATGAGGACCAATATGCATGCTACCATGATGATGATTATGATGATTATGATGATATGTTAGAAGAACATGAAAATATTGTGGAAACCTGTTGGTTCAAAAACATATGGCTTCTCGCCCTCGACCTTCATGAATGTTGTTTTTTCTGATACTCATTGTAATTCATATGATTTTGATATTGACATGGGATTCGTACAATTATTCTGTGAAGATGAGCATGACATAGGAATAGTTGAATCTTCTGTAGACACTAATATGCATGAAAATATATTTGATGTGTCTGATTCTCTACCTAGGTCACATTGTGATATTTCTCCTGATTTGCCAATGCATAAGAATAAATTTGTTGATGATGTTGATGATTCTGAGTGTGAACTTGCTAATTTGATTGATGATTGTGAGCATGATGTGACATGTGTAGATGATTTAGGAGATTTTGATTTGATTAATAATGATGTGCCTATCGTCCTACATAAGTCACAATCTGATGGCCTTCCACCCAACCTAGATTTGGTTTGTACCCATATTGTCAAACCGACTTTTCTGAGAGTCCCTAATCTAGGTTTGGAACTGTGTGCTTCCCAAGTCCTCTTGGACTATTTTGCTTCTAAGTATAATACATTTGAGGAACCACAGTTGGAATTAGCATGTTTGCCCGTCCCTAGCACAGTTCACTTTGAGCTAGACCTTGTACATGATGAACCCCCAAAACTGCGAGATTTTGTTTCCAAAATTTTATCCGTTGAAAAATCCAGGTTTGGGGGTAGCTCATTTTGTTTCACAGCTTCACGTGCTTTTCTTTCATGTGTGAAGTTGTTGAAACCGCTACACTTTGTCTTTTGGGTTGATCCTCAACTCTTTAGACTTTTGGTGTATGGTGAATTTTTTGTATATAATCCAGTAGATAATTTTTAAAAAATTTTGGTTTCTTTTGTATATATTTTTGCTAATCCAATATAAGCTAAGTTGAAAATGTTGGATTCTAGCCGGTGAATAATGGAGTTCGGTTCGTGTTTTCGACGAATCGGGTATTCTCTCTCCTTTTACTCTACTTAGCATGTTCCTCTTCATATGTTGCATTATAATTTTGTTATCTTTTGAAACATTGAGGACAATGTTTAGTTTAGGTTGGGGGTATGGAATGGATACCATGATAATATGCTATAATTGAAAACGAACTCCTTCTTCTTTTGAAAAAATCGAAAAAATTCAAAAAAAAAAAAATAAAAAATAAAAAAAAAAAAACATAAAAATGGAGCTCATTTACCTTGAAATGTTGACTCTTGTGCAAATATGTATTTTTTTAGGAGTCTTAGTCTAGATATTTAGGCACCCTGATTCTAGCACAATTCACATAGTGATAAGAAATTTGCACGCGCACGATCTACCAATACATGTATGGCCTCGATCTTCAAGGTGTTTGATAGGAAGTTACGATTGCCAATCACTTTAGAATACTGAACGAAACTTGACTAGCTTGTTCTTTGGTTGGTTGGGATAGAAGGTGGAGGTTACATTAAGAAAGACAACCATCGAATTTAACTGGGTGCATCAAAAAGGGCTACCTCTTGCAAAGTGTCATGTAATCTTTTGTTTCCTTTTGTATATGTATCAAAAGTGTTTCCTTCTTTGAAAAAAAAAAAAAAAAAAAAAAAAAAAAAAAAAAAAAAAATCGATGTAATATTCAGAAAAAAAAAAAGAGAAAAAATTATATCAGAAAAAAAAAAAAAAAAAAAAAAAATCAGATATTTATCAATTCCATTCTCTCTTGTTCCAAAAATAAAAGAGAATAGTCAATGTAAATAAGAGTCATGTAAATAGTCATCTTTTGTGTTTTTGTGTGTAAGCAAGGAGGGTGTATGCCATTGATGTACAACGCGAGTAATTGTGAAATACCTCCAACTCATTCACAATTCTCGTAAAGTCCGGACAGCTAGCTAGATTTCGACCTCAGTTCTTAGCCTGAGAAACTATCTCTTGGTGATTAGTAGTCATGACTTCAGATCTTTCTTTACACATGTGTAGATACACTTTACACTCTTATCACATGTCCTTATTTGTTATCAGTGCTAGGATTGTGCCTTCGATAGCTAGATTGACATCTCCATTTTGCTGTGAGCTTAACTGTTTTGCACATGTCACGTTTGATGGAATCTGAGCTTATATTTTGTCCTTAGGTTTTGTAGGCACACCTCTGGTAAACCTTCACGAGACTTCAACTCGTCCACTAGGGACACTTAGTGGTTTAAAAGGCTTAGTGCATACGCTAAATGCATTCGAGAGACCAGCGACAGTGGTATAGGTAGGATTTCCTTAGTTTTGTTTTACTTGAGGACAAGTAAAATTCAGGTTTGGGGGTATTTGATGAGTCCTAAAAAGTGCATATATAATTTTTGTTGGCATTTTAACTCATCTTTTATGCATTAATTCTACATTTTATCCCATATTCTGTATTTTCATTGTTTTCAAGAATAAATATTTTTATTAATTAATTTTGCATTTTTAGGTAATAAATAAAGCTTGGATGAGTCGCGGAGCGAAAAGAGCAGAAAAGTAGTGAAAAGCCGGGAGGAATTACGCAAGGAAACCGCGAAGAGTGATGTGCGGAAGACCAAAAAAAGGATAGAAATGGGCTTGAAGAAGAAAGTTGTTCTTAAAGAAGAAGTGGGCTCAAGGTTTTCCAAGCCCAAACTCATTTCCCAAACCCATATTCTATACCCAAAAGCCTAAAACCCAAATCCATACCCGCTTGCGTCTTCAGCCGTCAGATCAGTTCTCAGAAGCATCCGACGGTCGCTCCCTTGCTGTGCATCGAAGTTTGATATCTCCGCCTTACACTACAGCACCTAACTCCATCTTGAGCCGTCAGTTTCGTTGTATTTTTGCATCCAACGGTCGCTCATGATCTGTCTCAATTTCTCCGTTAGATCCGTTTCAGAAGTTATCATCCCACAGTTTTGCTTTGCGATACATCAAACCTTGTTGATCCCGACACACACTATAACACCTAACCCTATATCCCACCAAACCAAACGCACCCTTCCCCTTTCTCCATCGAACCCATCTTCTCCTCCACCCCGTCACAGAGAACCACCATCACCTTCACCACCAACTCCACCAACTCCACTGCCTCAATCACCACAACGAACACCATCATCACCAAACCAACCCTAGACCTAAACCCATCACTACCATCATCACCCCCCTCTTTCTAGCCCCCTATTTGATTGATTTTTCTTCTCACCTTTCTCTGAAACCCTAGAAGAAAAATCAATCGATTAGGCGAGTCTAGAGAAGCAATTGGCGCGTGGGAATGGAGCAGGAAGAGATTACAAGGTATGGGTCGACATCAATTGGAAGAAATTGCATCAATTTAGGTGATGTTCAACAACCCTAATTTTACTGATTTGGGGGATTTGTGATTTATTTGGTTGTAACTATAAAAGGGTATTAGGGGTTGTAACTGTGGACATGCCCGGAGTAGCCGGTGCACCAAGTTGTAGTAGTTTATTTTCAGTAGTGTTCATCATGTTATAATTTAATAACTAGGGCTTTGATGAAACTCATAATCATATGTTAAGATAATTAATGTTCATGTTGTTGTTCTTGATTGTGCTTCATTGCTTTAGGAATGACAGGAGTCTAATTAAACCAAATGAGCCTGTGATAGGTTGTGCTGTAAGAAGACAGCTTATACTAGGGGTGAGTTAGTGAAGTTGGTTGATAAGTCTTCCATTTGAGACCTCTCTGGAAGAAGAAATGTGCTTCATTGTTTTAGGAATGACAGGTAGCTAATTAAACCAAATGAGCCTGTGATAGGTTGTGCTGTAAGAAGACAGCTTATACTAGGGGTGAGTTAGGGAGATTAACCGATAGATCATTCATTGTAGCTTTATCTGGAAAGGAACAAGAACACAATTTGAATAGGTATTGCCTTAGTTTAGGATTATTGGGTGAATTCAAATGCCCTAGTGCTTTTAGTCACTAGAAAGATTTAGAATACAACACCAGCTCCCTCCTTGTCCCTGTGGACTTCCCCTTATTTGCTCACTCACTACTTTAGATCCTGTATACTTGCAGGTTTAGGTTAAAACATAGTTTTAGGACTTATTCCTTGAGCTACCAGAAACTTCGATCTAGTTTGAGTGAATCTTATATCAGAAGAGAAGACTCTCAAGCATAAAAAAACTAGGTGCAATCAAAGTTCAACCACCGTTATTCAATCAAATCAATCGAAAACACAAGATAAACATCAATTATCTAGTTTCCCACCAGCGGTACTAATAGAGCTTCTCAATCCCAAAGAAGACTTTAAACTGAGCGGCCGTAAGAGATTTCTCCTAATTAGGTTAATCTCCTCTCTGAATAGGCGGTGATGTATTTTCAAATGGTTGTAGTGATAGTGGTAAAAATGGGTTCTTTTCAGATTTGTGAAGGGAATAAAATTTTTAGATTTTTTTTTTAAAACTTAAGAATGTAGCAAAATTAAATAGCAAAGTGATGTGAAATTTTATGGACAAATAGGGGTTTAAGATTCCACCATTCAACAATACTTATATGATCTAATATTTTTTTTTACTATGCAATTTAAATAATTGGTTTGATTCAAAATATTGCCAAAAGCAGATTTCCAAAATATCAAATGTTAATCACAAGTATAATGCATCAGGAGTCTAAAACTAAGCATGCATTATCAAGGGAAAACACAGTTGATTAATAAAAATCATTCAATTCATTTTTATCAATGCAATTAATCACATAAAAATATTGCATAAAAAAAATAGAGATTACCACATAATTATTGTGAGAATGGCTTCCTCTGTCACCCCTGGGATTGGGTTTAGCTACTCATGATGAAAAACCTCTCAAAATATTTCATTGATGCTCAAAAGTGTTTTACAATGAAGAGAAAGACAAGAAAATGATATAAAATAGGATTCTGCGACCCAGAGAAGGCGTCCAGAATCAACGATAGAGATGAAGTGTTGTTGTCGTTGGAAAACTATGACCCACAAACGACAGTCGTTGTCTTTGTTGGTAAACGACTGCCTTTGGTAGTCTGTTCTTCCTCTTCTTCTTCCTCCTCGAGCAGCAGCAGCAGCAGAACCAGAATCTCTGCAACTTCAATTTTCTTGCTCTGTAGTGCTCTAAACCTCTCCCAATTCTCTCTCTCTTCTTCTATGAGTCCCCGACACTCTATATATACTCCACAAGATCAAGAAGTCTCGCTATAACTCGAGATAATTCTCTCTTAACTCGGTTTGATGAAAAAATATTTTGGGAATATTTTCTTCCCTGATTTAGCTTCTCACGCGTAGATTTCCATCCTGGTCACTCTAGAAATGTTTACACACGACCCACAATGTTGCTAGATCCCTCATGCATGAGCAGAACACGCTCAAATCTTCTCCAATCCCTGTCCAACCCGTGTTTCCCTGTTTTGCATTCCGTGAATTATCCAGCTAATTCTGGCCAAATTTGATCGAACCAAAAGCCCAAAACGTGTTTGATAGGACATATCACAACTTCCTACCAAAAATCAGCCATTCAATCGCCCTAGAACACGTTCAAAAATTCCAACAAAACATCTGCCAGTTGATAGTATTTTTTTCCCGCCAATTTTTGGTTTTTGAATTTGGGAAGAAGATGTCCTCCCCCGAACCAGAACTGGGGTGCTAAAAGCAGCTGCCTTGGGGGTGACCTGGGGGTGCTCCGTGCAACTTTTCGAGCCGAATTTTCCAACAATAATTAAATACCCACAAACACACAAAACACCATAATAAGGACGAAAACAAGTACTAACAATACGAAACACTGAGGACAAATTAGACACATAAATGCATCTATCAAATACCCCCAAACTTATTATTTTCTAGTCCTCGAGCAAAAATAAAAAATAAAACCGAGTTAATCTCGGGAAGGTTTACCAGAGGTGTACCCACAAAACCATTACTCCAGACCCTAGCTATCTATGTCGAACCTTGGAAGGCACTAAAGAATCTCCTTGGTTGGATTAGAATCACTGACTACATGAGGAAGTACCCTGATGTGAAATTCCAATTGTTGTACACGAGTTTACACTCAAGCATACTAAAATTCATATAAAGTGACAGAGCTCTACTCAGATAGTTGCACTATGGACATCATATTCGGAGTCAAACTAATCATATGGATAGAAAAAAGATATGGAAATAGAAAAATGTAGATGGTTTTGATGTTAACCAAATGATCGATGTTTCACATATCTGTCTGAAGGACACTGCCAAAATGAACCTATCCTAATGGACTGAGATACCGGTCTGACTAATATCAACACAACTGGCATATACAAGGGAACCAGTGGTCAATAACTTAAATCTAGATCAACAAACTGGCAAATACAAGGGAACCAGCAGTTGACTACACAGAACAATAACCATTTTTTTTAAACTTAACGGCATGAATAGATCTTTTTGATCCAAGCGCATGCTTCTTGTCAGCAGATTACACGATAGTTCCCATGGGTCCTGCGTTCCACGCTTGCTTAGGCGACGAAAACAGGGAGAACGCACGCATATTGCTATCCAAGTGTTAATACTTATTCCGATTGGTCTAACTGGTCCGGTCTCTCTCTTTTCTTTTTTTTTTAGTAACTCAGTCACTCTAATTCACCCTAGCAGTGGTAACAACTTGAATCGTGTGCCCCACCTAATCACTTAGAGAAACATAGTTTAAAATGAAAAAAAAAAAAAAAAAAAAGGACTCAACGAGATATGGTGCAACTATCATGTTATTTCTAACACCTGAGCTATGTGCTTTTATGAATAGACTCTATAGATGTTTCCATCTAATCAGATTGATTCCTCAACTCCTACAACCAAGATGCTTCCATCCACTTAGATTAGTTAGTGCCATCCTGAATACGCATAAATTTCTAGGCTCTGGAGTTTATTTATTACAACTAAAAGCTAACAAAAAGTTTCTTCCCCAGCCCCAAACTTAAATCTAACATTGTCCTCAATGTTTCTAACTAAAGAGAAGTACCAAAAGTAAAATAACACGAGGAGAAGTTGGAAAGATAGTACCTGGGTGAAGAAAATCAAAAACTAATATACAACATACAACTGCCTTGATGGTCAATCAAGGGTAAACCTCTACCTGACCACTAGTCTGTGGATGATACGGGGTAGCTATCTTATGTGTAATACCATATTTCTTCATCAGAAGCTTAAAAGGCCCATTACAAAAGTGCGACCCTCCATCACTAATTATAGCTCGTGGTGTACCAAAACGTGTAAGTGTATTATTTTTCAAGAACTCAATCACAACCCTATGGTCATTGGTTTTACACGCAACCGCCTCAATCCACTTAGAGACATAGTCTACGGCGACAAGGATGTATAGGTTACCAAAAGAATTAGGAAACAGACCCATAAAGTCAATACCCCACACATCAAAGACCTCAACAATTAAAATAGGGTTCAAGGGCATCATGTTCCTACGGGAAATGGTTCCTAATTTCTGGCATCGTTCACAAGTAACGCAGTAACTGTGGGAGTCTTTAAACAACGAAGGCCAATAGAATCCACACTGCAATATCTTAGCAGCAGTTTTCTTAGCACTAAAGTGACTCCCACAAGCATGATCATAACAAAAGGAAATAATACTGGACTGGTCACTCTCAGGTATACATCTCCTAATAATCTGGTCTGGACAATACTTAAACAAATAAGGATCATCCCAAAATAAGTGCTTAACCTCAGCTAAAAATCTAGAACGATCTTGTTTACCCCAATGTTGGGGCATTCGACCAGGAACAAGATAGTTCACTATATTCGCATACCAAGGTAATTGGGTAACAAAGAACAATTGTTCATCAGGAAAGCTATCCCTTATAGGAAGGGAATCATCTGGGGAACTAACAACTAGCCTAGACAAGTGATCTGATACAACATTTTCGTCACCCTTTTTGTCTCTAATGTCTGGAGAAAACTCTTGCAACAACAGAATCCACCTAATCAATCTAGGTTTAGTATCCTTCTTAGACAAAAGATATTTTAAAGCAGCATGATCAGTATATATGATGATATTATAACCTAAGAGATAGGGTCTAAACTTGTCTAAGGCAAACACAATGGCTAATAGTTCCTTCTCGGTAGTGGTATAGTTCAACTGGGCATCATTCAGAGTTTTGCTAGCATAGTAAATCACATGAAGTAACTTATTTTCTCGCTGACCTAGCACAAAGCCAATAGCATAATCTGAAGCATCACATGATCTCAAAGGGTAGGTTCCAGTTGGGTGCCTGGACTATGGGGGTAGTGAGTAATGACTTAAGCTTCTCAAAAGCCTCTAAACAAGCATCATCAAAGACAAACTTAACATCTTTTGCAAGCAAATTGCAAAGAGGTCTAGACATCAAGCTAAAATCCTTAATGAAACGACGATAAAAACCAGCATGCCCTAAGAATGACCTAATATCTCTTACGGTTTTTGGGACCGGTAAAGTTTTAATAAGGTCAACTTTGGCTCTATCTACCTCTATACCCTTTGAAGATACAATATGCCCTAGAACAATTCCTGAACGAACCATAAAGTGACATTTCTCCCAATTAAGCACTAAATTCTTTTCCTTACACCTAGTCAAAACTAATGACAAATGATGCAAGCACTCATCGAAAGACGAACCAAACACTGAAAAATCATCCATAAAGACCTCTAAGAACCGTTCTACCATGTCAGAAAATATGCTCATCATGCAACGCTGAAAAGTCGCAGGGGCATTACATAGCCCGAAAGGCATGCGTCTATACGCAAAGGTACCAAAGGGACAGGTAAAAGTGGTTTTCTCCTGGTCTTCTGGGGCAATAACGATCTGATTATATCCAGAGTAGCCATCTAAAAGCAGTAGTGACTATGTCCAGCTAATCTCTCTAGCATCTGGTCGATGAAGGGAAGGGGAAAGTGGTCCTTCCTAGTGACCTTGTTCAATTTCCTATAGTCAATACAAACACGCCAACCCGTGGTCACTCGGGTCGGGATTAACTCATTGTTATCATTCTGGACTACAGTAATACCAGATTTCTTGGGAACAACCTGAACGGGGCTGACCCACTTACTGTCTGAAATAGGGTAGATAATGCCTGCATCTAATAGCTTAAGAACCTCAGTTCGAACTACTTCTTTCATATTGGGGTTTAGTCGACGTTGCATCTCCCTAGAAGGTTTGGTGTCTTCCTCTAAATAGATCTGATGCATACAAACAGTAGGACTTATACCCTTAATGTCTGCTATGGTCCACCCTAAAGCTTCCTTGTTGTTTTGAAGGACGGTTACTAGCCTACTTTCCTGATCTCTATCCAAGTCGGAAGAAAAATCACAGGTAAAGTCTCAGACGGGCCTAAAAACACATACTTCAGGGTATCTGGCAATGGTTTTAGGTCCAACTTAGGAGGCTCTTCTAAAGAAGGAACTAGGGTAGACTTAGAAACTGGTAGTGGTTCGAACTTAGGTTTCCATCCATTACTAGTATCTAACAAAGGGGTTGAATCTAACAAAGCATTCACCTCATTAATCACCTTATCATCATCAAAATCAATCCCAAAGTGAGCTAGGCATTTCTCTAATGGATCTTCTAACAAAGTGTTTGGTAATGACTCCTCGACTAATGTTCCTATCATGTTCACCTCTTCTATATTCGAGTCATCTAGTTCAGAGGGTAGCTTACTAATATTAAAAATGTTCAGCTCAATAGTCATATTACCAAAAGACAAATTCATAATACCATTTCGACAGTTAATGATCGCATTGGATGTAGCTAAAAACGGGCGACCTAAAATCACTGGTATTTGGTTCTCTGGGTCAGGGACAGGTTGGGTATCTAGGATAACAAAATCCACCGGATATATAAACTTGTCGACCTCTATGAGAACATCCTCGATCACACCACGAGGAATTTTAACGGACCTATCAGCTAACTGAAGTGTCATCTGTGTAGGTTTCATCTCACCAAGTCCTAGCTTAAGGTACACATGGTATGGCAGTAAGTTCACACTGGCTCCTAAGTCAAGCAACGCTTTCTCAACACGGTACTTACCTATTGTACAAGCAATGGTAGGGGACCCTGGGTCTTTATACTTAGGAGTAGTGGTATTCTGAATAATAGAACTCACATGACTAGCTATGAAGGCTTTCTTCTGGACACTGAGCTTACGCTTTCGCGTACACAAGTCCTTAAGGAACTTGGCATAAGAGGGAATCTGCCTAATTGCATCTAATAATGGAAGGTTGATATTAACCTGCTTAAAAACCTCCAATATATCATTAAAGTTGGACTCCCTCTTAGTCGGAACTAGCAGCTGGGGGAACGGGGCTCTGGGAACAAAGCCGGGCTCATCAGGACCCTCATTGGTCTCTTTGGAGACTCTATCAGTCTCCTCATTTTCTGGCTCATAAGGGTGAACTACAGCATGTTCACTTTCAGGTATGTCGACCTTATTATCAACTTTCTTTCCACTCCTAAGGGTTGTAACAGAGTTCACATGATTGTACGATTTCTCTCCTCTAGGGTTAGGATCAGTATGACTAGGGAACCTTCCTTCTTCTCTCTCATTGATAAACTTAGCTATTTGGCCGACTTGAAGCTCTAATTTAGCAAAAGACTGGGCACTATTCTTAAAATTCTGTTTGGTTTCCTCTTGAAAATTACCCTGGCTTTTTACTAACATTTCCTGGCTTTGTGATAGCATCTCCTGGCTCTTCCTTAATATACTAAGGGTTTCCTCTAAGCTAGTTATTCTATTCTCAGATGGGTTCTGGGTCTGACCTGAAGAGTTCTTAGTATAACCAAAACCTGGGGGAGGCTGAGAATTACTAGACTGGCCTTGATTCTGGCCCTTAGACCAAGAGAAATTAGGATGGTTTCTCCAACCAGGGTTGTAGGTCTCTGAGTAGGGGTCAAACTTCTGACGGTTTTCAAACCTAGCATTGTTATAGACAGCATGAGCTTGCTCTTCACTAACCTGACCTTCCCAGAATGAGTTATCGGGCTCTATTCCACAACTAGAGACTTGAGAGGCTCTATTAGGTTCAACAAGGGACTTATTTTTAGATTGACCCATTTCCAATGCTTCTAACCTTCTAGATAAAGCAGCAAACTTAGCATCTGACGCAAAACTCGTATCTACCATATTGGTGCTACTTCTATTGACCAAGAGTCTTTTAGGGGGTTCAACACAAGACTCCCACTGTTGGGATTTTTCAGCGATAGCTCCTAAGAAGGTAAAAGCATCATCAGCATTTTTACTAGTGAACTCACCAGCGCACATAGACTCGACCATGGCTTTGGTCGAATAGTCTAAACCATTATAAATAATCTCTACAAGTTTCATCTTATCAAATCCATGGTGAGGACACTGGGATAGGAGATCATTGAATCTCTCTAAAAACCTATAAAGAGATTCTCCCTCTTGTTGCATACTAGCACTAATTTTCTGCCTAACAGCTGCAGTTTTATGCTTAGGGTAGAATTTCATATAGAAAGCAGCAATAAGTTCCTGCCATGTTTCAATGGATTCAGATGGTAGGTTGTTTAGCCAGGTCTTGGCTTTATCTCTCAAGGAAAAGGGAAACATCTTAAGTTTCAAGACCTCATCAGTAAGGTCTTTTATTCTAATTGTCCCACAAATTTCCTCAAAGTCTCTAATATGAAAATAAGGGTTCTCATCATCCTTTCCTAAGTATATAGGGATCATCTGAAGAATACTAGGTTTTATCTCAAAATTAGCCATAGTGGCTGGAAATTTAATGCACGAAGCTCGGTTGGACCTAGTTGGGAACATGTAATCTTTCAAAGTTGCCATCAGTGGCACAACAGAAGTACTAGGGGTACTTTCCTCGCGAAGAGATAGGTTCTCAAAACTGAAGTTTCCAAAAACGGGGCTCTC
The DNA here is from genome assembly GCF_003573695.1 of Papaver somniferum. NCBI lineage: Eukaryota > Viridiplantae > Streptophyta > Magnoliopsida > Ranunculales > Papaveraceae > Papaver > Papaver somniferum. Next base: position 158,731,665 of record NC_039361.1, read on the forward strand.
AAAAGAAGAGTCTTCGATCTCCCCGCTTCCACAAGAATATCTTTTAGGCTCGTCACTAATCAAACGACCAAAATTATCTCTTTTCCAAGCACGCTCTGTAAAGGAATCGAGCGCTCTTGGCATACACAAACAAAAATTCTAAGGAAGGGAGGTTCTAAGCAAACACACGACATGCCGAATCCACCAAATGAAACCTAAAAATTTATAGCAAACAAAAAGCATGATGGCTCCACTTAGATTGTTTCTAGACCAGCTTCTAATCCTTCGAAAAGGAATTCGTTACAGTCTGAGCAAATTCTCTGGAATCAGTACAAGTCAAAGTGAGTTGAATAGAGGCGAGGGAAGCTCAATGGATCTTTGATACCCAAGGCCTCACCGGTATTCAAGGCGTCCGCAGTCACGCATTCAACTCACAGAAACCATCATGAACTTCGAAGTATGCTCAAAACAGTAACCAATATTTTTCGAATGACTGTCCTATTAAGCTCGTTACCCTATAGGTCTCGTTCTATTCAAAATTTTAGGCTTAGGTTCGCGTTTGGTTTCGTTTTCCTAAGGCGGGCAAGAAGAGAACGGTGATGAAATCCGAACCTTTATCTTGTATGGCCAGTCCTTGCCCTTTACTAGGAATTTAAAGCAACTGGTTCAGTCCTCAACATATAATCACCTTAAGGCATACAGTAAAGACTTACCTCCCGTACTAGACGGGAGAAGAACCGCTGAAGTCGACTCGGTCCACGACTCCTATGTCGTGTACGAACCCGAGGGGCTGAGACGATATTGTAATCGTCGTCCTTCCCTGCAAACAATTTGTATTTAAGGGTACCCTTCCGAAGGGTTTAAAAAAAAAAAAATTGTCCAAATGTCCAAAGTCCAAAGTAAAGTGCAAAAATATTACAAAAATTTCCTAATGCAATTCTAAAAAAAAATAAAAATTATAAAAAAAATAATAATAAAACTAAATCCTAAAAAAGTATTTGTCTTCTTTTTTTCTTTTCTTTTAGCTTTGAGCTTTGTTCCAAGTCCTTAGTGTCCAATCTTCAAACCTGCAAATCAAAGACACAAACAAAGAAACGTAAAGAGGAACAAATGAAAATAACAAAAAATAATAAAAACCTAAAAATTCTACCTAAGCACAAATCCTCGTCGGCGGCGCCAAAAATTTGATGTATTTTCAAATGGTTGTAGTGATAGTGGTAAAAATGGGTTCTTTTCAGATTTGTGAAGGGAATAAAATTTTTAGATTTTTTTTTAAAACTTAAGAATGTAGCAAAATTAAATAGCAAAGTGATGTGAAATTTTATGGACAAATAGGGGTTTAAGATTCCACCATTCAACAATACTTATATGATCTAATATTTTTTTTTACTATGAAATTTAAATAATTGGTTTGATTCAAAATATTGCCAAAAGCAGATTTCCAAAATATCAAATGTTAATCACAAGTATAATGCATCAGGAGTCTAAAACTAAGCATGCATTATCAAGGGAAAACACAGTTGATTAATAAAAATCATTCAATTCATTTTTATCAATGCAATTAATCACATAAAAATATTGCATAAAAAAAAATAGAGATTACCACATAATTATTGTGAGAATGGCTTCCTCTGTCACCCCTGGGATTGGGTTTAGCTACTCATGATGAAAAACCTCTCAAAATATTTCATTGATGCTCAAAAGTGTTTTACAATGAAGAGAAAGACAAGAAAATGATATAAAATAGGATTCTGCGACCCAGAGAAGGCGTCCAGAATCAACGATAGAGATGAAGTGCTGTTGTCGTTGGAAAACTATGACCCACAAACGACAGTCGTTGTCTTTGTTGGTAAACGACTGCCTTTGGTAGTCTGTTCTTCCTCTTCTTCTTCCTCCTCGAGCAGCAGCAGCAGCAGAACCAGAATCTCTGCAACTTCAATTTTCTTGCTCTGTAGTGCTCTAAACCTCTCCCAATTATCTCTCTCTTCTTCTATGAGTCCCCATCACTCTATATATACTCCACAGGATCAAGAAGTCTCGCTATAACTCGAGATAATTCTCTCTTAACTCGGTTTGATGAAAAAATATTTTGTGAATATTTTCTTCCCTGATTTAGCTTCTCACGCGTAGATTTCCATCGTGGTCACTCTAGAAATGTTTACACACGAGCCACAATGTTTCTAGAGCCCTCATGCATGAGCAGAACACGCTCAAATCTTCTCCAATCCCGTGTCCAACCCGTGTTTCCCTGTTTTGGATTCCGTGAATTATACAGCTAATTCTGGCCAAATTTGATCGAACCAAAAGCCCAAAACGTGTTTGCTAGGACATATCACAACTTCCTACCAAAAATCAGCCATTGAATCGCCCTAGAACACATTCAAAAATTCCAACAAAACATCTGCCAGTTGATAGTATTTTTTTCCCGCCAATTTTTGGTTTTTGAATTTGGGAAGAAGATGTCCTCCCCCTAACCAGAACTGGGGTGCGAACAGCAGCTTCCTTGGGGGTGACCTGGGGGTGCTCCGTGCAACTTTTCGAGCCGAATTTTCCAACAATAATTATTTTCCAAAAATACCTACAAACACACAAAACACCATAACAAGGAAGAAAACAAGTACTAACAATACGAAACATTGAGGACAAATTAGACACATAAATGCGTCTATCAGGCGGCTTTACCAGTAAAAACACAACCGAGGAAGTTTGTTGCTGCGAAGGATTAGTTTGCTAGAAATGCAAACTTCAAGTATTTATAGACAAGGAAGTTTGGACACCAAGGAATTTCCAAAACCGAAAATATTCTCAAGATATGCAATATATTCCAAATTCGGTTTCCATAATTCCTGGAAATGCTCTGTCCAAAATATTGACCGAAAATCTCTTTGGAATATCTTCAACTAGTAAATGCACATTCACTAGTACAAACCTTCACATAGGCCACGCTTTTTGGTTTACAGCCCAGCCACGTTTCATGTTATTTGTGTGGCTATTGGTCATCAGTATAACTATAGCCACATTTTGTGTTACCATGTAGCCATAGTGCACCATTTAGTCATGGGTTTAATCCTAAACCCATCAACTGTAGCCATAGGGTATCGTTTGGTCATAGTTTTCAGTTTAATCCAATCACATGTATCCATAGATGCGTATATGGCCACATTAAATAATTTTGTATGTGTCAAAAGTTTCAGATGACAATAGACACACCTTTTAGTCTGTGACAGAAAGAGGATTTATTTAGCCACATTGGTTTGTTTATGTGTCCATAATATCTGGTTTATTAGACACGCATATACTAAGGAATTGACAAATTATATCAAACATGACAAAAGATTGACATATGGTTACTCCATATTTTTTTTTGGGAGGATTATGATATGGCTACACGAAAAACAAATTGTGAACAGAGCGTCGGATCCATTAGACACATGAGATTGAATTTTAACTTTTAAAGTACTAGCCATGGTTGTTACCGAGTCTTTTCTAGGCCAAATGCTCCTAGTATGCTTAATTTTCAAGCAACATATGCTAGGTTAATGTTTATGCATGTTCACTGCAATAAAGAAACCTCGAGCTCTGGTGTATAGAAGGATACATTACAAGTGATTGTGTCTTCCAAGGGAATTGAAATACAGCGGGTGCAGCCGGGTGTTTTGTGAAAATAAAACACGTATAGTGGAGTTCTGTTGTGTTACTTTCTCCCAGAATTCCCGATATATAACCACGCCAAAATTCAAAATGGGAAACCATATCTTAAACTTTTCATACAAATCTAGAAGGGACTGCAAACGACAGGATCCATCTGTGAGACCAACCAAACCTGTTTAACTTATCAATTCACAAAAGCTTGTATATTTTTAGCCAATATATTTAATGAAAAAATTTAGATCTACAACCAATATTTTTTATTTACCTCTTTCCAAAAGAAAAAAACAAAAATATTACATCAAATTGATTTTGGAGCCAGCCACTCCAAAACTGCGATTGCAGTAGGAATGCATTTCTTTTGCTCTTTATATAACAAGAAAAAAAAATCCCATAATCAAAAATTCTTGATGTTTTAGATGCACAGTTCGTGTCCTACAATTCGAGTGTCAAACTTATAGAGGCATCTGATGGCATAAAAATGACTTCGTCAAAGCTCAGGGACAATGTAGAGTGTTGAATAGCCACAACGAACCTGCAACAGGAAAATAGGGTTCTGAGTTCAACAAAAACAAGGAAGAAAGAACGAGGGCACAACAATTAATACAAGGTGTCATCCCAACTCAACATAAATTGTGGTCAAGACTTCTTACAAAGAGGACTTTCACAAGATATGGGAAAAACCCTGTCAAGTATGGTATTCAAAACGGTTGAGGGTTAAATTGAAACAAGGAAAATGAGATTAAAATTCACTATTCTTCACAGGCTACACAATACAAACTTCTCACACAAGCAAGTGAACCGCTCCATGCAATTCACTTAGGAAAAAGCACCAGTCCGCGCCCAAATGCTTTCACCATAAATTGAGAACCATAAGACCTTTAGCACCATCATTTTAAATGTTTTTTTTTTTTTGTGGTTAATGAACTGGAGTTTCCATCATATATCTACAGGGTTACGAATCTAATTTGGAGTACTTGGAATTCAATTTCACCATATGCTTTGAGTAATGTTATGAAGTGTATAAAAGATTTCTGAAATACAAGTACAACATGTAGTTATAGTGCATCTGCCCATAAATATATTCAAGCAATAGGACAAAAACATACCAACTCTCATTATCTTGGATATCTATTTAAAAGTGACCAGAGTAGCAAGTTGTCAAGTACAGTAGTAGCAATTTCAATTGAAGTACCATATGAGACACGGATAGAATGATGTTATTCATTTTACAAAGAATAAAGCACGCAAACATACAGAAAGCATGCTAAGGAACAGGATTAAACATAAGGTCCATCGTTATCGTTATTTCAATATCATGTCACTAACTGAATAACCACAGATTAAAGGAAATAAAGCGAGGTACCTGCGGGAGTGTGTCATTTTGGCTTGCGTATAAGTAAACCTCGGCAGTCAGTTCGGAAGTAATCATTTCGAGATTCTTTACCCAAGTCTTGTGGATCTACAGACGACAAGATATTATCATTCCCAGAAAAGATTACTGTACTGAATTCCTCATCGTTGCCATCATCATCTCTATAATTTTTGGGAGGTGTCACAAAAATAATAGACTTTTTCTTATCTAACTGGTCTTTGACATAAAATACCTGCTTAGCTTGTGAGGCTAAAATAAAAGGATCATTTTTGTATCCCAACATAGTAAGGTCAACAATCTTGTAGCCAAGAGCATCTCTTTTGACCCCACGTTTATTATCGACCCAATTGCACTTGAACAGATGAACTTTTCTTTCACAGTAATCTAACTCCCATATCTCTTGCAAGACACCATAATAAGAGGCTTTACCATATGTAACGTAATCATCTCTAGATATGTGCATGTCATTTGCTTCAACGCTAACCCCACTATTCTGGTGAATTTTACCATCACGGGATCTTGTGCGGAATAGATATCCATTGATGCGATATACAGTGTATTTCGTTACCTCGTAGTGTGGGCCATGTGATATCCATCTTAAGTTCTCTGAGATACTTTCTCTATCGTCTGCCAACTCTTTTTCAACCTGAAATTCATTATTAGGATGAACCTTGACTTTAAAGGAATATAACACATCAAACAAGACACTTTTTCTATGACCTAGTACCTCATTTTTCAGGTGTAGCCTGCACGCTTCCCCTTGAGTATTCGTCCCCTTCTTTCCCCTTGAATTCTTTATACATTTTACCTCCTCATATATTTCTTCCCCGGTCATTGGTTCTGGAGCAGTCTCCCACTCTTGTTTTCCGCCAAATGCCCCCTTCTGTCTTCTAAACGGATGCTCATAGGGTAAAAATCTTCTATAACCAACATAAACATTCTTGTTTGAGTCATGAAGCCTAATACTATGCGTTTTTTTCCGACACACCACACAACCATGATATTCAGCGTAGCGACAACCACATAGTGTACCAAGAGCAGGATAATCGTTTATCGTCCACAAAACAACTGCACGTAGAGTAAACAGTGTCATTTCACAAACCCACAATCACACATCCACACAAACCCATAATCAAAATGTCATTTCAAATAAGTACTATAATTGATTAACTTAGCAATATCAGATCATAAGTAGTATGTCCCTAGTTCTATAATTGACATAGTTGGAAACTTTTATATCTCTGGGAGCTCAAATCTTCTTCTTTAGACAGATGTGAAGTCACATCTGTCGAGAAAGAGCTCTAATGTTCATGAAGCCTAATACTGTGCGTTTTTTTCCGACACACCACACAACCATGATATCCAGCGTAGCGACAACCACATAGTGTACCAAGAGCAGGATAATCGTTTATCGTCCACAAAACAACTGCACGTAGACTAAACAGTGTCATTTCATAAACCCACAATCACACATCCACACAAACCCATAATCAAAATGTCATTTCAAATAAGTACTCTAATTGTTTAACTTAGCAATATCAGATCATAAGTAGTATGTCCCTAGTTCTATAATTGACATAGTTGGAAACTTTTATATCTCTGGGAGCTCAAATCTTCTTCTTTAGACAGATGTGAAGTCACATCTGTCGAGAAAGAGCTCTAATGTTCATGAAGAATGATTGCACAATGACAATGAGAAAAAAAATACGAAGTACTTAAAACTGGTGTATAGTACAACAAGGCTTGAAAAACATACCTATAAGTAACTTTGAGTCAGTTTTAGTGATTCTTTAAAAAAATGCCCTCCTTTTCTGGCTTTTCTCTCCTCGTCTCAAAGTGCTGATTTAGTAGAAATTAGATCCAGAAACAACAAATCCCAGGCAACTGTTGCAACAAGTTAAGAATTTTATCATTGCAAATTTTCAAATTCTTCCAAAGGTCTTAACTGAAAATGCTCGAAACTGCACGATGGTATTATACATAAAGCAAATCACTAAATCTGTCTCTCCTAGTACAGTCACACTATTGTCTAAAGTTCATAATCCCTGGAACTGGAAACTCAATGCTTTCACTGAAGAATAATGACACCCCTGAAACGGAATAGAAGGATTCCAAAAACACATGAAAGTAGCCAAATATTGTAACAACAAAAAAGTGTTTCCACTAAGAGTTGTATCAACATCGTTGAAGCATATAATATCTAGTCGTTAAGCTCTCTCAATCAGAAAAAACACATAACATTGGCTTCAAATAAACAAAGAATTGACAAAGCGACACATGTAGTTGCCAAATTGTCAACAACATCATCCAACAGTTTTTGTTCGCAAAAGTGACAGATTGAGCCTTGAAACGAAGTGGCTAACCGTTCAATATTTACTGTTACGGAGTAAATAGACATGCTAATCACGCATAAAAAAAACAAGGAGAGTTGTTAACTCAGAGCATACACATTTAGACTATAACCCACTCGGAAAAAAACATCTATGTGATAAGGCCTCAATGGTTCTCCCTATTCATAGATGAAAGTTGGAGGGGGAGTTTCCCAATTCCTACAGCAGAGGCTGTAAGACATCAAATCAAGACCTTACACAAATTTTCAACACAATGCTCCAGTAAGTCATGATTATGTTACTAATATAGTAATGCTAACATTCACGGAATACTATAACCATTAAAATTGAAAATCCCTGTTAAAATTAACTAAACAATACCAATTAACAGTAATTTATAGTTAAATCTCCATGCTCTAGAACTAAATTTTCATAGAGTTTCAACAAACACCAGAGAAGAATAGAATAGATGCTCCAGTTCAAATTTAACCTTCCAAAGATTTGCCTCAATTCAATAATATAATACATTCAGTCAACATGATTCATATCACATGTAAACTCAGATTACAACTAAACTATCTAGCTAATGGCTATCACTTAAAACTGTACATTTGGTCCGCAGACTCAAAAAATAGGGTGCTAATGCTATTGAGCTTAGTTGAGTATGTCTATATTACTGGTTGTTCCCAGATGAATAGTTTAAGCTGAAATTGATTGAAATCGAATACAAAGTTGTAAATCAAAAAATAAGCTGAAATTTACCTTTCTTCCCCAATTCCTTCAACTTTTCTTTCTTTGATTTTATTCCCTGCAGATAAAATACACATTAATCAACATATATTGAAGATTCGATAGAAATGGGGCAATGTTTGTAATTGAAGTATAACCTTAATAGAAGTTTTGCATTCATCAGCTATGATAACAAAACTAAAAGAGTTTTTGCTCATGGCTATCACTTCTAACACAGCGCTACAAAAATCAATTTTGAATAGAACTTGATTGAAATCGAAAACAATAACAAAATAATCTCAAGATGCACCATCTGTCACTCTAAATAAGAACCCAATTTCATTTTGTGGTGTATCTTTCAAATCAAAAATCATAAGTTATTTAGATATAGATAAGCATAAAAAGGATATACCTTGTTGTATTTGATCTCTGATAATTCCCCAAAAAAAGATAAATCTCTTAATATCTCTTAGTTGATTTTAGGGTTGAGATTTATAGCTATTCCAAAACACCAAGCGGGAATAATCCCCGCCCAAAAAGGATTTTCTTTTGATTTTCATCCCGCCCAAAAATTGTGAGGGTTCAAATCGAGAGTTTTTTGACCGAGATTATTACCGCTTGATATTCTTCTTCCATTCAACACCATCATTCTACAGCGATGCAGATATATTTCTAATTGTAGAACAAAATTTCAATGAATAACCCTTAATTTTCTGGAAAAATATCAGATGGATGAGAAATCTTCTGCCTAAGATAGAGATGAGGATGAAGTGAATACGCTAGATCTAGACTTGACTGGAGAGGAGAAAACTATTTTTACATTGTTCACATCAAAGACACGCGTCAGTTTTTTTTTCTTCTTTTCTTTTTTTTAGTTGGGCGTCCTTTTAGTTGGGGCGTACAATGCACAAGTAAAGACTTTGGTCTTTTATTTTCAATGATCCTTGACTAGGATTGACCAACACCAATAAAAAAAATGCAAAGATTTTTTTTGTTCAATATTAGGGTTACATGGCATGTTGCAGCCAATATTGGGGTAATTTTCGAGTTTCGCTCATATTGATGGAGAAAATGGAACTTTATCCTTTCGAATTGAGACGGTCTGTGTCAAAATTTAGTTACACGATCAAGACTAAAGAAGATCATAGTCGTTATGACTTAATATACTCATTATGGCTAGTTTATATCCATGTATTTCCAAATAATTCAATCAAATGGTCCACAATCTTCCAAGATGATTACTCGACCGTACTTGATATGACCAATTCTCGACAAATTTGATCCAACTATTCACAATTTTGAATAAATCGAAAATCACTGTATCATAGTCATTATGACCCAATATACTTGTTATGGATGGTTTATCCATATGTATTTCCATAATACTTCAATCAAATTATACCCAACATTCCCATAAGTTTACTCGACCATACTTGCTATGACGAATTCTCAAAAAATTTTATCCAACTATTCAAGATTTTGCATAAATCGAAAATCACTAGATCATAGTCGTTATGACTTAATATACTCGTTATGGATGGTTTATCCATGTATTTCCATCTACTTTAAAAAAATTTCCCAGAATCTTCCAATTACTCGACCATACTTGTTATGACCTATTCTCAACAAATTTAATCCAATTATTCACAATTTAGCATAAATCGAAAATCACAATATCATAGTCGCTATGACTTAATATACTCGTTATGGCTGGTTTATCCATGCTCTACTTTAATCAAATTGCCCACAATCTTCCAAGAAGATTACTCGACCATACTTGCTACGACGAATTCTCAACAAATTTGATCCAACTATTCAAGATTTTGCATAAATCGAAAAACACTAGATCATAGTCATTATGACTCAATATACTCGCTATGGATGGTTTATCCATATGTTTTTCCATAATACTTCAATCAAATTGTCCCCAATATTCCCATAAGACTACTCGACCATACCTGCTATGACCAATTCTCAACAAATTTGATCCAACTATTCACAATTTTACATAAATCGATCATAGTCATTATGACTCAATATACTCGTTATGGATGGTTTATCCATGATCTACTTCAATCTAATTGCCCACAATCTTCCAAGAAGATTACTCGACCATACTTGCTATGACGAATTCTCAACAAATTTGATCCGACTATTCACAATTTTGCATAAATAGAAAATCACTAGATCATAGTCGTTATGACTCAATATACTCGTTATGGATGGTTTATCCATGATCTACTTCAATCGAATTTCCCACAATCTTCCAAGAAGATTACTCGACCATACTTGTTATGACGAATTCTTAACAAATTTGATCCAACTATTCAAGATTTTGCATAAATCGAAAATCACTAGATCATAGTCGTTATGACTCAATATACTCGTTATGGATGGTTTATCCATATGATCTACTTTAATCAAATTTCCCATAATCTTCCAAGAAGATTACTCGACCATACTTGCTACGACGAATTCTCAACAAATTTTATCCAACTATTCACAATTTTGCATAAATCGAAAATCACAATATCATAGTCATTAGGACTCAATATACTCGTTATGGATGGTTCATGTGCATTTCCATAATACTTCAATCAAATTGTCCCCAATATTCCCATAAGACTACTCGACCATACTTGCTATGACCAATTCTCAACAAATTTAATCCAACTATTCACAATTTTGCATAAATCGATCATAGTCATTATGACTCAATATACTCGTTATGGATGGTTTATCCATGATCTACTTCAATCAAATTTCCCACAATCTTCCAAGAAGATTACTCGACCATACTTGCTATGACCAATTCTCAATTTTACATAAATCAAACATAGTCATTATGACTGAATATATTAACTATGTTTGATCTATCCATTTATTTCCATCCACTTCAATCGAACTATCCATAATTTTGGTTAGTATTACTAGATCATACTCGTCAGGAATGATTATCAACAAATTCATTCCAACTGTGCTCAATCTTTCGTTATTCCATTGAACCACTAGATCATTGTCGAAATTATCAGATAGGGCTCGGTATAACTGATTACACGCCTGATTATATGTATTCCAATTTTCCTCGATTTTCCCCCAACATTACTGGATTGACACTTATTTTCCTAATTATCCATAAAATCCAATGCAATTTAAATCAAATTTACTTTGTTCCAACAAAATGTCTTGATCAAATTTAATTTTTTTAGATCACATGGTTTAACCCACCAGTCCAACCCAGTCCAGTCCATTATGGTTTTAAGGTTTTACTTATGTTATTTTCACATAATATCGAATAGGATGTCCTTAGTAGATCTAATGGTGGATAATAGTTATCATTAGCCCAACCAATAGTTAGATCAATAGACAAGAACCTCTTATCTTATGCTCTGTAACACCTCAAATTTCTTTTTTTATTTTTCCTCCTCAACCAAAGTTACAGAGCGGAGAGAACTGGAGATAACTAAGCCGAAGGGGATAAAGTTCTTGGCTGAAAATCATGGAAAGTTTGAGATTTTTTAGAGAAAAAAGGGTTCTCAATTTTGGAAATATTTTTAGCTCTACCGTAGGATCAAAATCAAATGGTGTTTTCTTAGGAGATTTTTCCCGAAAGAAGAAATTGTAGATGAAACTCAATATTTTTTCAGTTCACCCTAAATAATTTTGAGCGGGATGAAAATCAAATGCAAAATATTTTGGGCGGGATTATTCAATCTGTTCGACTATATAAACAGCCCTAAGATGATGAGGAATTGCATCAGATTTCAGCTAAATCTTACAAAGGTAGATCTTGTTCTCAATTTTTCCTTCGTCTAGAAAGCTTAGTTATTCAAACCCTAACTGATTCAAACCTTAATTTTTGATTCAGAACCAATTGATTCAAAGGTTAAGTTTTGACACAAACTGTAGTTATTAATTTTTGATTCAAAGGTTAATTTTTGACTCAAACAAAACCCTAATTGATTTTAGTTTCTGTGTTTTTCTTTTTTTTTTTTTTTCTTTTTTTTATTAGTATGAGTAATTGGTACTTCTGATGTTGCTCTACAATCTTGTTTTAATTATTGGTTTCTAACAGAAGGGAATATATGGGGATACTGAGATTTTATAAAAGTCGGTCAATTTTTAGTGTTTAGTCATGCATCTGATTTTGAACATAAATCAAGGTGTGTAAGAAGAGCAATAAAATTGATGGATTATTTTCATATTTGATTCAATTTTTAGTGTTTAGTTATGCATCTGATTTCTGAACATAAATCAAGGTGTGTAAGAAGAGCAATAAAATTGATAGATTATTTTCATATTTGATTCATTGGCAGCAGGGTTTATGCACCTATTTATGTCTTATTAAGAAGAAGACTGGTGTTCTCTTGGGAACTTCTGGATGAATCTATTACCCATTGTTCTAGTGTTTAGTCTAGATACATATATGCATGTTTAAGCTTTTCCTCTGTTATGCTTAGGATCTTTATGCATAATTTATTTATTATAATGAGTATCAATCAATACATGAATTTCCAGAGTATCTATATTTCATGACTGTGCATACACAGAATGTTCTACACATAGGTTGTTGTTTGATTTATTAAGTTACAACTAATTTGTATTTACAACTTTTTTTTCTTTTGATATTCTGAGACCGCATCCTGCTCTTGCATCTAATCATACTATTACTTCTGTTAACTGTCATGCTAGCAGTATGAAAGGAGAGTTCAAGATGTGCTTTCCTTTTTCTTTGTTATAGAATAGTTGTAGTCCCAAAATACTATCATCAGGAGGAGCAGTCATCCAAGTTAGTACTGAAATAATCAAGACCATTTTAATTAACTGTTATATTGAATACCAGACCTGTTCATCATCTCAAATGTTATGACATAATATCATGTTTTATAATCAAATCATCATTATGCTCGATTTTTGGATCGAGTATACAAGAATTAAATATATGCAAGCTTATTAACTTTTGACTTTTGATTGAAAAGAATTCAGACCATATTTAATTGAATCATATATATGTATATGCAGTTTCTGATATGCCTATATACGAGAATTCCAGTTGGGAGACAGAGTATGATGATGAGTATGCTGATAATGAGACTGCAGCCCTGGAGGTTCAAGCCTTGCAGAATGTAAGAGATTCAGAGGATGAAGGCGAAGATAGCGATGGTAGTGGCACCAGTTCCGATTCCGATGGTGATAGATCCAGTTCTGATGATGAATCTACTGAAAGTCCTGAACATCCTGGTAATGTTTGATCTGTTATACTAGCTTGTTTTTTTTGGACTTAAGTAGAATTTGTATACTCTTACACAATGTTTACTCTTATTTTGGGTTTTTAAACTATAAAAGACACAGGGGCTCCAAACAACACATCAGAGTCTGAGGAGATTACTGTTAGAGGTTTAACTAGACTTAAGAAGCTGAAGAAAAAATTTAAAGGAAAGAAACACGTGATAGAATTTGATAAACTTGGTCGATTTAAGGGGGAGTATAAATCTGAAATTGCTAGTTACATGGGTGTATTGGTACGTCGAGACGTTGGTCTCAGGCACTTGAAGTGGAAGGAAGTGAAGTCAGTGATGAGGGATAGGTTATGGCACGAACTATTGGTATGTATATGCTGATCTAAATTCAATTTTTGTTGGTCTACCCGCCATTAATATTCGATTCATATTGTGGCAGCGGTTTTATGAAATTGAGGAGACTAGGAGAGCTAAGGGAATGAAGGAAGGCTTTCCTATACGTCTTTCTAGCGTATGCGCTGTTCCTTTCGATTGGAGCCTGTCGCTACCTGGATCAATCAGCCTATTCTAGTTCGCCTTGTGTCATCCTAATTGAGTGAAGTTCCGTTGAGAGCCTTCGTTCCGTTCCCACACGGATTGAGAAGACAAATTATGAAATATTTTGGTGAACATTTGCGCAACTTCAGAAGAAAGTTGTATGTAAAGTTTATAGTGCCCAATTTGGGTAAACCTGGTAAACTAAATACTATTCCTAAACCATATCGTTGTATTGTGAACCAAGAACAATGGGACGAGTTCGTAAAGTGGAGGCTGTCTGATAAATGCAAGGTTGTATATCACACGTTTTAGTATTATTATTGATATTAATTTAATTAATTAGTCTAAATTTTTTATGAATGAAATTCTTTAAATTTGTATGCTCAGGAATTGTCCATTAAGGGAGTGAAGGCGCGTGAGAGCCACAAATATAACCACAGGACGGGAAGAGCAGGGTATACAGGGCTGTTGGAAAAATTAGTAAGTTCAGTTTCTTATCAAAAATTAGTATTATTTCCATATGATGATGTTCCGTTAGCTTGTATGCTTAATTAAAGAGTACATCTAATGATATGAAGAGTATGTATCTAATATTTGCCTTGTGTTTTTGATAATTACTAGATTAAAGAAAAAGAGATTCGTGAAGATGAAAATCCTTCACGGTCTTTACTGTGGAGGAAGGCACATCAAAAAAAAAATGGAGAATACGATGACGATGATGTCAGGGAAAAGGAAACACAGCTTGTAACACGACTAAAACTACCTAGCTATTTGTTCTGTGCTTAAGTAAATGTGCAAATAAGTTTGTTTTAATTGATTAACACTTTTAATCCCCTAAATTTTTTGTGCAGGAGGAGTTTGATAAGCAGCTGGAAGATGGAACTTTGACGAAAAAACCAGGCACTGATTCTATCACACTTGTGTTTGGGGAAGAACATGGTGGGCGTGTAAGATGTGCAGGCCAGGGAGTGACTCCAACAACATACTGGCACCTGCCACGGAAAGGAGCGTCCAAGGAGCACATTGAACTACAAAAATAGCTGGATGATGAAAGACGCAGGAGCCAAATGGAGAGAGAGATGAAGGATGAAGAAATGAAGGAAGCAATGAATGCGCAAGCAAAAATGATGAGAATCTTAGTGTCTCAGCTGAAATCTCAAGGTGTATTGAAAAACAAAAAAACCAAGAGCAAAAAGGCACGGGTGTGCTTAACATCATCTAAGTAATTTTGATCAAGTATATATTTCCTAATAAAATTGAAGTATCTAATATGTCAATTGCACTCTACAGAAGTCTCCTATTAGAGAGACGTCTCTTATGCATGAGTCCCCTGTTAGAAGCAATTCTTCAACTGAAAGGCGGGAATCTAATACAAATAGAAAGTACTCTGAATCTCAACACGTATCTCAGTCTACGGCATTGAAAGACAGTTCTGAAATCCAAATGGTATGTTCTTTTTCCAAGTATTTAAAATATATTGTTTTGAGAGTTCCATTTGTTGATGTTAATGTAACATATCTGTTTGCAGTCTGGAAAACACAAAAAAAAGTCTCTAGCATCCGAGCATCTGCCCCTTAATTCTCCGGAAGAGTCTCAATTGAAAGACAAAACTGAAGTTTCAACGGTATGTCCGTTTCACAGGTATTTAAATATATATTGTTTTGAGAGTTGAATCTGTTGATGTCAATATAGCATATATGTTTTGCAGATTGGTGGTAAATGCAAACTGGCTCATGCTTCACTGAGAAATATCATTGCATTGGGTAGCGTTCTTCCATCAGTGTCAGGTCAGTTAGTACATGGAGATGAACTCAAGGATGATTGTGTCAGAGTGACGGTTGAAGAATCGATATTCAAGAATCATTGTTTGCCAGTCCCATCTACTCATCTCAAAACAGTAGAGGATGTTGAAAAATCTGTTGTAGCTTGGCCTAAAGAGTTTGTGATCTGTTGCTCTACTGTAAGTTGCGTTATTATACATGGTTTATTACCTTCTGCATCTTGTGAGCATATAACTGTTAACATGGTATGTTTCCATAATTATACATCCATTTGCTTGCTGCAGGGCCAGCCACTTTCAGACCCTGATGAACATGATGTCGACCCTGACGAACATGATGCCAACCCAAACACTAAGAAGAGAAAGAAGAAGAAACCTTCAAATACAAAGAGTGGGGAACTGAAGTCTCGGAGATCCAGCAAGAGACTCAAGATTGCAGCCTAATTATTAAGAGAAATAGTCGAGGACGGTAGAATTTGGATGTTTAAACTTGTAAATCTCCCTTTGAAATTTTGTTATCTTAAGGTTATTGCAGAATTGATCAGATATTGAGACGTTTATCATATGACTAATAAATTTTTTTTGGTTCAATTATAATTGTAGTGTGATTAATTTTTGTGGATGGTTATTACGGTGAGGTTTGATACACATGATAGAAGGAAGTGGCCAATAGGTCCCTGAAGTCTCGGTATAGTGGCCAATACTGTGGTTGAATATAAAACACGCCACCATTTATATTTTAAACAATGGCCAAACAATAAATTGATCTTAGAAAATTGCAATATCTAAGTGGCTAAAAGCTAATACTTGCCACATTGAATACGTTTTGTGTCATTTTTATAAAGTTTATTTCCATGGTTTTTTTTTATCTTCCGTGTCCGAAAGATGAACAACAGGCACGTTGAGAACATTTGATGTGTCTTTGGCAAGTTTTTAGCCACGGTAGTACAAATTCTTAGTGGTCATAACTTATTAATTGGCCATGTAAAATGTTTATCACGTGTCCGAAAATATCGATGGCCATGGTATTATAGATTAAACGTGACTACAAGTCATGTATTATCCATGTTAAATTATTTATCGTGTGTCCAAATGATACAGATGTCCATGGTTAAGAAAAATTAGTGTGGCTGCAAATCATGAATTGACCATGATAAAATGAATTTGCGTATCCAATTGATGACAAAGGCCACGGCTATAATAAAATAAGCGTGACTTTAAGGTAAACTTTAGACATATTTAATCAAATTGTGTGTCTATAAGGATCCTATGGCCATGGTGATAGTGAAAATGCTTAACTACAAAAAAATTTAATGAGTACCATATAGACACGGTTATAGAGGTATGGCCACGGTAAATCATATTTTATAGCCACTCAAAGTTTATGTAGCCATACAGGTACCTCTTTGTCACGGCACCTGATGCCACATTTTTGGAGTAAAAAAAATCCATGACCAAAAGCCTATGGACACGGTGATTAAGTGTGGCCAATGTGAAGATTTGTACTAGTGATTACTAATTCTCATTTTCCTAAAATAAAGTTAAAAACCTTAAATAAAATATTCTTAACTTATTTATGTTCCGATCCTAGGATTTTCTTCCTTTAGCTATTAAGGAATAACTTTGAACAATTAAAGATAAGCGTTACTGCACATGTTTAAAGTACGTCGACATCCTTACTTTGTAAGTCCTCTTTCATACTTACAACCTTGAAACCGATTTGCCACACTTCCAAACAAGTTTAGAGTTGGTTCATCTGACTTTCAAGAACTATGTGATTGATCAAGAACACTAAATCACAAATCACAAATCATGGGTTTAACGGTTTTACCAAAACAAGTTTCGGTTCTACCTCCATGTGAGTACTGTGCATAGTCACACTAGCTTTCCAAAATTCGGTTGACTAGGTACTAGGATCGGTTCCCCACATATATAAGGTATCTAATTTGAATGTGTTGCACATTTCCATAGGATCGGTTCCCCTTTGCCTTAAAACGTGTTGCACATGTTCATATGATCGATTCCCCTTTCTGCTAAAACATGTTGCACCGCATACAAGGATCGATTCCCCTTTGTGATGTGTTGCACCTCTTACTAGTATAGGTTCCCCTTACCCAGAGTCGGTCATACAAAAAATCACAAACTCGATCATGCTATCTCAGGTGATTACTTAAGATCGGTTTCACTAATAAAAGTCATACCAATATAAAAGTCAGGCCTTTGTGAATAGTTTTACCAAACAAGTCATGAGCGGATATACTAATCACACATATTGGTTGTTCACAAGATATGCAATGAATAACAACACCAATAAAGCCTGGTGTTTTACTTTTCGATTCACAAAACAAGTTCATGAATTTACTTTCTTAAAACACATGTAAAACATTGTTTCCTAGGATGAAATCCTCACCTCATATCCATACATAATCACAATAGCATTTAAACGATTATGTCGATGTCTTATCTACAAAGTTTAATGATTAAGCAATAAACCTCGTGTTGTATTCCTTAATACTATGTCTAACTAGAGTGTTCATGCTTCGCAGTTTTGTTTTTAGTATGCACGACTTGAAAGATACGTTAAGGAATGAAACATTTCAAGTAAAATATCACTAACCTCAAGTGGAAGGATGATGTTGTCGTTGTATCTTCTTACTTCTTCACTTCTTCAAGTCTTCGCAATGCTTGTAATGTTTCATATCCTAATACTTTCAAGCTAACCTATACGAAGTTGATTCTAGTACATAATCAAGCGACTTTTTAGATGAGTTTTGATTCACTAAAATATGACAACCAAACTTGACATACCAACTCTTGGTGGGTTCAACCGAGCTATGCTCTAACACACTAGTTCCGGTCACGTTTTTTATAGAAACATAAAATAGAAGGGTATTTTCAAAAATTCAAGGTCCACGTGTATATTTTAGTCCACCTGTATAAAACTGCTGACTCAGCTAACTAGCTTTGGACTGAATATGTAACGAAAGGAGGTTTTTCTAATATAATCTCTATAGGGGAGGTAACTCAAATTATAGTACATTCTATGAATCAAAAATATCCATCCTACGTCTGCTGAAATACATATTAACAAAATAGAACTCATAATAAAATGAAAAAATGATAACGAGGGGGCAGACCATAGAATCAAAATAAAAAAAAACATGACTTATACATTATTTAACAGTATTAACTCGACATATAAACAAAGTACCTGTAGATATGCACAGACAAAAACCATAGATAAAAGACAATACATACAAAAACATACTGATGCAATTGTAGACAGAAAAATGAACATCAACTAAATTGAGAAAATCAAAAACCGCCAACACAATATAATTTGGAGGTTGAGATGACTGATACATTCTCAATTAATAATATTATATTCAATACAAACAAATATGTACTGTTTGATCATACAAACAAATGAACCTGTTTGGATCCGGATAAGGAAATCTCAATCAATTTTTCTTATTACTATTTAAATAAGAACTACTAAGAACAACTGTCTTGAGGAACCAAATGTCCACTCAATCAGTAAAGGATATGTACTGCGAAACCACTACGGGCAATCTGCGAAATCAGTATATGCAAATATGTACTGCGAAATCAGTATAAAACAAGGAAATAAAAGCAATTCCTTCAACGAAGAAAAACAAAATTTCTCAAACCTCAAACCAGCAGAGCTACTCATTAAAGTTTTTTCTAACAAGTTCTTGTGAATGATCAATGTTTGGAGAGCATGGAAACTATCGTCACGGCTCTTATTCCTCTAGCCTACAACACGAAAAATGGTGCACTTTTTATCAGCCAAGACAAGGATGTATATGTTAAGAACTAATTTAATGGATAACTTGGAACAACTCTATCAAGAACCAAATATCCACCCAACTCATTCAAAACACACCAAAAAATCCACTCAACTCATTCGCAATACATCAAAATATCCACTCAAATCATTCATAGTACATCAAAATATCTACCAAATATTATTGCAGGGATCACTGTTCAAAATTCTAAGGATGTGAATTACTATAACCTTGGGAATGAAATTTTTATTGATAAATCAACATAATCAAAACTAAAAAAATACATCACAAATCAAAAGCATTATATAACAATTATATTTAGATCCAATCTCGTCTAATTAATGATCCCCAAATATCTCCAACAAGTACTATGAATTTTCAGCAACATCTTTATCACCATTTGTATAACATAATTGCTCTATAAAGTAAAGGTTTAAAAATCATGCATACCTAAATCAAGATTAAACATGAAACACACATCTAAGATAATCTAAAGTCCGACTGGAAAAATAAAATAAAAATCTAGTCATCTACCAAGAACAACCAAAAAATATAATCTTTGAAAACCTAAAAATATTTATTTCTTTTTAAACGACAAATAAAATATGTATAAAACCAAGATTGACAAAATTATAGGAAGACTTAGATTTTGAAACAACAACAATGACCCATTATTATCTCTTGAAAACCTAATCTCCGTGACTCGCCAGAGCTTTGATGCATGGAATGGAAACATCAGAAAATAAAAAACTCTATAAAACTTAGCCTAAAATGCTGATTATATACATAAGGGTGTTTGGACACTTTTAAAAACACATAATAGATCCCGCACGTGTAATGGACTCGGGAATCAATTTTTTGGTCCCAAAACATGTTTCTGGACCAACGAGTAAGTGAAGTTGGATTGGTGTACCACGCATTAAACGGGTACTCTAGATAGGACTAAACAACAATTCCTAATCTTGTGACGCCCCTAAGTCCACATAATTATAAATCTAAGCTAACATTTTACAATCTGAGACATCAAGGATCTAAAACATTTATTTAAGCAAAAAATAATGATTCTAAAATAAGATTAACCCAAATCTAAACCCGCTCTGAATAATATAGATTACCTCTCGAATGTTACATATACAATAGTGTTTCATTCTCAAACAATGTAGATACAAATAACAAATATAGCGGAATCATCCAAACTTGATCATCTTCTCGAGCGTTATCGTACATGTTATCTGAAACTCTTTTGATGGCAAGCCACGTCTACCTCGAAATCCGTGATACACTAGATCATCCCTGGATTTGATCATTGTTAATAAAGACTAAATTGATTGGTTCAACTAGTTTGCATCATCAACACAAATCATCAATCATGATCATCATTATTATCTTCTAATTCTTTATTACTCATCAAAAGCCACTCCTCTCTACATCAAGACCACAACCGCTTAGTTTCTCTTTTACCTCTTCTCTGATTCCTACTCTTTCTTCATATCTAATCCTATTTCTACGTATCACTATCATCATAATTCTTTTCTTTATCACTACTACTATTATTATTATTGTTACTCTCCCTAATTTTCTCTCTAGTTCTCTATTAAATATTTCTCTCACAAATCTTACTCTCTCAGAGACTAGCTCTCTGTCCTCATCTCACTCTTCTTCTTCATAAGCATACAAGTGAAACATCTCTCTAAGAAGAAAATATAACTCTCCCTAGAAAAACGACTATAATTAATTATTACATTTTTATTATAGTTTACACTCCAATTACGCCAACAAAGATTTTAATATAGAGCTGACCTTTCACTAACAATAGGTCTAGTCAAATTCACAAGTGTGGTCAACGGTCAACGGCCTCAAGTTGACTTTAGTCAACTTCGACATCTAAACTACCTAGCGGTGTATCTCCCTTGTTACGTATCCGAATGACGCGTTCTAGTAGTGCATTTCGCGTAACTTTTCGAGATTTATCTAAGGATGCTATTAGTTTGTACAAATTATTATGCCACTAATTACTATAATTTAAGATTAATTTTTATTAATTGAACCGATACGCGACATAAAAGTCATTTGACTAGTTAATAGTCATTGACATACTTAAGGGTTATTACATTCTACCCGGCTTACAAAAATTTCGTACTCGAAATTAGAAACATCCTCTTTAAGTGAGTACTACTCTTACTTACCGACACTCAAAATTCAAACCCACTTTAGATGAGTTTGAAGCAAACATTGAACCGATCGCAAACCTATGGCTTTATATAATGAAAAACTACAATTTTGTCTTTAAGCTCCCTATACTAATTCATATTTTATAAGATAATTGTTTATAATTTTAATAGAGAATCCTACCAATCATTCTAAGTGAAGTCGGAACTTATCAGTTTTCTAAAAGAATTACAACTTCCTTCTATGATCGGTCATATCTGTTTGCAGTTACTCTGTAAAGGTTGGACATGCCCAACAATGCCTTCCTACGAACATAGAAAATACAACCTCACCATTTACCAGTGTTGGATTAACTAAGTATCGACTAATTAAGGCTAATTAATATTTAAATCTCAGTTGTAACTGGTTTAACTCCCATTTTTTTTCTTCATAATATATATCTACACACCGAATAAGAAATCAACATATTATACAAAACAATCAACCAATTAAATAAAAACTCTTTTAGTTTTGTTGATTTTTAGTAATTAAGATTTATCTCACAATCAAACCCATTTCTAAAATAATCTAGTTCACTAATTGGCACTGGTTATTTCTATTGTCTCCCATGTAAGATCTAATAGTGAGGTCAGGTACCAACTTGTGACGTCCATAAGTCCACCTACTTAGAAATCTAATGAAAAGACGAGGGTACCCAAATATACCTCAATCTAAAACTTTTCCACCTATAAGTCCTTTCTCTGAAAGTGATTGTCTATGGACTGAGCCGAGACAGTACAACTAATCGGTTCACACTTAGTGTGATCGTATATGGATACGAGATCGAGACAATACAACGACGAAGTATGCTTACTTGATAAATGGTTTGTACTTAACCAAACACAATAGGATTACTATCAAGTAAACATGAATTAACGTTTGTGTAATTTAATTTAAATTATAATAACAACAATTATAATTGCGGAAAATAAAAGTAAATGACAAAACAAGATTTTGTTAATGAGGACACCGCAAATGCAGAAAAACCCCGGGACCTTGTCCAGAATTGAGAACTTTCATGATTAAGCCGCTATACAAAATCAAACCAACTTCGTATAGTTGAGACCAAGTAACTAAACCTATAGTTCACCTAGTTTTGTCTGTATTCCCACGCCTACAACTTGTAATAAGTCACGCACTTGGAACAATTCCTTTGGTTCGTATTCCGAACAGTAAAGGAACAACAAATCCATTTGGTAACAACTCTTTTCAACCAAGTGATATGAGTTCGACAAAAGGCTCTTCCGTTTATCTCAATAAACTCCTTTGTCATGTCCTTATATCTATCTAATAACAACAAAGTAATTGGAAAGATTTTTCAATCAACACTTTTAATCACAAAGAATTGTATTGATGCCGATCTATTCAACCAATCAATCCCATCTACCACAAGGATAAACTGATTATAGTTGGATCCTCTTTAACCGAAACAAGTATTGTGCACACCAAAGATTATGAACCCAAATCAGAAATCTTCTTCGTCTTCAAATCATCTTAGATCTTCAATAAACACCTGCACACAATCAACTTGAATCTCTTGTGATCAATCACATACAGAATGGAGTCTGTTAACAATGGATTATCACAAGACGTCCTTATATCTACAAACAGTCTAAAGATCCCCGTCAAGACTTTGATCTAGTTTGAGTGAATCTTATATCAGAAGAGAAGATTCTCAACCACAAACAAACTAGGTGCAATCAAAGTTCAACAACCGTTAGTCAATCAAATCAATTGAAAACTAATAATAAACCGCAATTATCTAGTTTCCCACCAACGGTACTAATAGAGCTTCTCAATCGAAAGAAGTCTTTAAACCGAGCGGCCGTAAGAGATTTCGCCTAATTAGGTTACTTTCCTCTCCGAATAGGCGGCTCCACCAGTAACAACTAGGTCGTTTTGATGGCTCTGAGGATTAGTTTTCTCGAAATGCGAACTTCAATATTTATAGACCAAGGAAGTTTGGACACCAATGAATTTCTAAAACCGAAAATATTCTCAAGATATGTAATATATTTTCAAATTCGGTTTCCACATATATATGGTATCTAACTTGTATTTGGTGCACATGTCCATAGGATCGGTTCCCAATAGCTAAAAACGTGTTGCTCATGTCCATAAGATCCGTCCCCAATAACAAAACTTGTTGCACATGTTCATAGGATCCGTTCCCCAATAACAAAACTTGTTGCACATGTTCATAGGATCCGTTCCCTTTTTGTGTACCGTTGCACCTCTTACAAGGATCGATTCCCCTTTTGTAATCGGTTGCACCTCTTTCTAGGATCGGTTCCCCTTTGCCTAGAGTTGGTCATACCAATTACAACAAATCGATCATACCATCTCAGGTGATTACTTAAGATCGGTTTCACTAATAAAAAGTCATACCAATACAAAAATCAGGCCTTGTGAATAGTTTTACCAAGAATATAAACAAGTCATGAGCGGTTATACTAATCACACATATTGGTAGTACAAAAGATATGCAATGAATAACAATACCAATAAGCCTAGAGATTTCCCTTTCGATTCATAAAACAAGTTTATGAATTTACTTCCTTTAAAAGAATGTAAAACATTGTTTCCTAGGATGAAATCTTCACCTCATACCCATACATAATCACAATAGCATTCAAACGATTATGTCGATGTCTTATATACGAAGTTCAAAGATAAACGTTATACTTCGTAATTCAATAAATTCCTTGACACTTTGATCATCAAAATATAATTTTGCATGTTATGTTTTCAATCTAAAAGATTTGAAAGACACAAGATAGATATGGATCAAGTCAAGTCATAGTTACTAACCTCAAGCTGAAGGATGATGTCTTTGTTGTCTTCAATCCATCTTCAGATCTTTGTGAGTAACTGGAGCACAATACTTCTATCATTTCTAGTCTAACTTATCGAAGTTGACAGTAGTTACATATTAAGCGACTCGAGTTTTGGAACTAAATATGAAAACCAATCTTGACATACCAACACTTGGTGGGTTCAAATGAGCTATGCTCTAATAATTCCCCCTTTGTCAATTTTAGTGAAAAAAGTCTTACATCATATGGATAAACAAATTACAAGAATTCATTACACATACGCTTGATTCCCTAATTGAACAGCACAATAACCTGTATACATTCAATCCATAAATGTCGTTGTTGACATTATAATAACAAAGCTAATATTCCCCATAAAGGTAAGATAAGTAGATTTTCAATCCGCACGTATTTGTTATTCCCTTTGTAGTCCATATAACTACAAGTATCATATGATATGCTACTCCCACTTAGTCTATGCTTTACTCTTTCGTTAGATAAAACGTTTAAGCACCAATTTCCTTTCCCTTAGTGATACCAATCAATATAAATATTAACAGTATCACTTGTTTACTCCATATATTTCTTCCCCTTTTTGTCATAAAATGACAAAGATACGAGCAAATAAAGGACAAACCGAAAGGATCTTACAAATCTCACAAGACTTGCAACCTATAGAGTTAAGCACGAGGGTTCCACACACCATTTTTGATAACCAGTATTAAAAACGAAACTACAAAGTAATTTTGTTTTGATATGTTACCAAGGAAACAATTTCCCGAAGCAATTTTCCCTAATAGTTTATCAAACCAAAAAATCGACTAAGCACCTTAGTTCCTTTGCTAAACCGTTTGTACAAATAAAATCACTTATTCGATAAGATCAAAATAAAGATAACTCTATTTTTCTCATCAGGTTGTAATTATCCATATAACTTAGACCTTTCACTTTTAAACAAGAAAAGTACTAGGTTAGTTAACTAGCATTTCTTGTTAAGGCATTCGATTAGACTTGAATAACCGAAACCTCCACTTTGATAAGTCTAACTAAGATTAGAATTAACTTAGTTTCTCTTATCCGGAATTGAATTGGACTAAACAATTCATCCGGAAAACCTTTTCTTTTGTTAATCCATAAACAATTCATACAAACCAAATAAATCAACTTGCATAATTATTTACCTCAACCTGAAGCAATTAAAACAACATAGACATTAAAGCACCGGAATTGCACCAAAATTTTGTAAGCCTAAACAATTGATACCAACAATAAAGCAAGATAATAATAGTTTTTCTTAACCGGAAACAATTGAATTACACACACATCCATACACAAATAATGGAATAAAACATCAATTTGTACCGAAATTTTGTTAAGCAAAAGCAATAAATATACCCAATAAAATCAGGCTTTTCTTAAATAGGAAAACGATTAACTAACAAATTCGTTACCTTAATTTTTGCATCCTCTTCTCCAATATGTTTGCATCTTCTTTCCAGGGAGAATTGATACCGAAATATCACTATGTTGTTATCCTCATACAAGACAAAAGAATAACAACAACCAACCTTTACCAGAGAAAGGTTGAAAACCGGTTTTAACTATTGCAAGCAAAAGTTGAAAAACCCGAAACACATATGCTTTTATGCTAAACCAAACGATTCAACATATTGTGACTTTTTCACATATTGTTTCAATCAGAACCCTTCATGATCCTTTGATAAATCCTACCAACATGGGCTAAAACTTAATCCTGCTCACCCAAACCATAAGGGTTTATGACATATGAGATCAAATATTAAGGTTATGAAAACCGAAATCAAACATCCCATAAACATACATAGCAATAAGTTAAAGCATTCAAACACAGGCTATGTAAACCAAAAACTATGACAAGAAAAATTATAAATCAAATAGTTTTATTCATAAATAAGATAGTTTTATTCATAATAGACCTAACACAAACATTGAAAGAAATCAAAAATTGATGTCTATTTTTCCTGGATTAAGTATTACAACATATAACTTAATCTCTAGTGGTGCTCTTGTTGTTCAATGAGGTTTCTTCAATCTTCAAACTTTTGAAGCATGTCTCAAGAGACTTGTCTGCAACCACTTCTTGTTTCTCAATTTTTTAAACTTGAACCTTTATATCAGCAATAAAGGCTTTTGTTTCCCCAATCTTATCTTTGAGCCAATCTTGATTTCGAACCGTTATTATGAGATTGGTTCTTAGTTCTTCAAAACCTTGGATATAGTCAATCATACTATTAGAACGAATCCACTTGGTTTTGGTTGGATATTGTAGGTTGTAAGCCGACAGATATGACTCATCTTGTGATCCAACTGAACTATCCGAATCATAATCAGACATGATTTTTGATATGTTTTTCTTCTCCCTCTCTGTATTGATTCCTTGACAATCTTTAACCTTTTGAGCTTCCTCCTTATTAGCCTTTGTGATACTGCGAGTTATTTGAGGCATGTTCGGTTATATAAATAAGGGTCGATCAAGGTTTCAATAATACATGCAAGAGATAGTTCCCCTTTAAAAAGAAAACTTTCGGACCGAAAATATCAGGAAATTCCGAAAATATTACAGAAATATATTCCATTTCCTTTGTCCGAACTTCTCATCCTGGGAGGTTTATTGAAATTCGAAATTCTAAATAAAACCTATTTTTGGAAGATCATGATAAACATGAACACTTTTTAGACAGACAAGGATTCACAGTAATCCAAAAAATGTCACAGAATTTTCTGATAAGCAACTACACATAAAACAAATGTGCTCTCGTTTTATTGTGCTTTTCTCATCCATAATCAAGAGCATGGAAGGGGATGAGAGTGCACAGTTTTTATACAACTAAGTTGTATCAGAGTAAGATTTTTCTAGCTTACATCGAGTATCAGAACCATAGTTCATGTTTCTCCTTGGGAATTTCGGCCCAAAATATTTCCTCCCGAATAATGATATTTTCTAACTCTAGAGACATGATCATGTAGAGAAGATATACTGATGTGAGAATTTTCAGAGATAGATAAATATCTCTTAATTCTATCAATGAGATTTTCATAATATTTTCTCATCCTAAGGATTTCCTTATGGTCCACATCAGCATGAATATCTGAAACATTATAGGAAATACCTGATTGTTTCTTTTGGCAGAGATTCTCTCTTTCCCTTTATTCTGGAGTCGTTCTTCATAAAAACAAGGATTGTTTCGATATGGGTGAGGAGGAACCTTTTTCCAGAATCGATTATCAACTCTTTCCTCTGATTCTTTTGTGTTGATCTTACTGGGTAGTGGCACAATCTGTCTTTCTACTGAGGAATGGTCTTTTAGTTTTTTAAGACAAGGAACTTCTTTCAATATTTTTACCACCGTATGTTGAAGAAGTATAAGTTTCCTGTCAAGTGACTGAAAGTTTTATTCCTTAAGATCACTTACACGAAATCGGTTCAAAGTTTCCTTTGCACAAGATTTTGTTTGATCATCAGTAGATCTAGAAGCTGGTTTTTCATCCTCTTCTGACTTGGTGTAGTTAGGAAAAATACCATCATCTTAATATGTTTCAGATGTGACTAAACTGGTTTTATCACAATCTGTAAAAGTCGAGCAAGGACTTTTAGTTTCCTCAACATGAGAAAAAATCACAACAACATCATTGGTCAGAGTCATAGGACGTGCCTTTTTTTCTTGAGTACGAGATTTACCAAGCGCTTCTAATTTGACAATGAGATCCATATTCTCTTTGGCCAGATTATTCAGTTGAATGTCTTTATCTCTGATCTCCCGTTTGAGAAGATTTGACTCTATCTTTGACATCAGCACTTTCGAAGACAAAGATTTTATAGGCTTTAGGAGTTTTACTAATTCTTTATCAGCATCCTCTTTTCCATCAGAGAACGACATAGATGTTTTCGAAACTCTTGTATCATGGGTTAACAAAGTGGTAACATCTTCAACTTTTGAGTATTTGGATCGCACCAAACACAGAGTGTTAGATCTTTTCGTGTTTGCCTGCTCTGATACCAATTGAAAAGACGACCCAAATATACCTCAATCTAAAACTTTTCCACCTATAAGTCATTTCTCCGAAAGTGATTGTCTATGGACTGAGTCAAGACAATACAACTAATCGGTTCACACTTCATGTGATCATCTATGGATACGAGATCGAGACAATACAACAACGAAGTATGTTTACTTGATAAATGGTTCAGACTTAACCAAACACAATAGGATTACTATCAAGTAAATAAGAATTAACGTTTGTGTAATTTACTTTAAATTATAATAACAACAATTATAATTATGGAAAATAAAAGTAAATGACAAAACAAGATTTTGTTAACGAGGAAACCACAAATGCAGAAAAACCCCGGGACCTTGTCCAGAATTGAATACTTTCAAATTAAGCCGCTATAAAAATCAAACCAACTTCGTATAGTTGATACCAAGCAACTAAAATTATAGTTCACCTAGTTCCGTCTGTATTCCCACGCCTCCAACTTGTTATAACTCACGTACTTGGAACAATTAGTTTGATTCGTATTCCAAACAGTAAAGGAACAAAAAATCTGTTTGGTGACAACTCTTTTCAACCAAGTGATATGAGTTCGACAAAAGGCTCTTCCGTTTATCCCAATAAACTCCCTTTTCAGGTCCTTAGATCTATCTAATAACAACTACCAAAGTAATTGTCAAGATTTTGCAATCAATACTTTTAATCACAAAGAATTGTATTGATGCCGATCTACTCAACTAATCAATCCAATCTACCACAAGGATAAACCGATTATAGTTGGATCCTCTTTAAACGAAACAAGTATTGTGCACACCAAAGATTATGAACCCAAATCAGAAATATTCTTCGTCTTCAAATCTTCTTAGATCTTCAATAAACACCTGCACACAATCAACTTGAATCTCACATACAGAACGGAGTCTGTTAACAATGGATTATCACAAGACGTCTTTAGATCTACAAACAGTATAAAGATCCCCGTCAAGACTTCGATCTAGTTTGAGTGAATCTTATATCAGAAGAGAATATTCTCAAGCATAAAAAAACTAGGTGCAATCAAAGTTCAACAACCGTTAGTCAATCAAATCAATCGAAAACTAAGAATAAACAGCAATTATCTAGTTTCCCACCAACGGTATTAATAGAGATTCTCAATCCAAAATAAGTCTCTAAAGCGAGAGGCCGTTAGAGATTTCGCCAAATTAGGTTACTTTCCTCTCCGAATAGGCGGCTCCACCAGTAACAACACAACTAGGTAGTTTTGCTGGCTCTGAGGATTATTTTGCTTGAAATGCAAACTTCAATATTTATATACCAAGGAATTTTGGACACCAAGGAATTTTTAAAACCGAAAATATTCTCAAGATATGCATTATATTTACAAATTAGGTTTCCACATATATATGATATCTAACTTGTATTTGGTGCACATGTCCATAGGATCGGTTCCCAATAACTAAAAACGTGTTGCTCATGTCCATAGGATCCGCCCCAATAACAAAACTTGTTGTGCATGTTCATAGGATCCGTTCCCCAATAAAAAAACTTGTTGCACATGTTCATAGGATCCATTCCCCTTTTGTGTACGGTTGCACCTCTTACAAGGATCGATTCCCCTTTTGTGATCGGTTGCACCTCTTTCTAGGATCGGTTCCCTTTGCCTAGAGTTGGTCATACCAATTACAACAAATCGATCATACCATCTCAGGTGATTAATTTAGATCGGTTTCACTAATAAAAAGTCATACCAATACAAAAGTCAGGCCTTGTGAATAGTTTTACCAAGAACATAAACAAGTCATGAGTGATTATACTAATCACACATTTTGGTAGTTCAAAAGATATGCAATGAATAACAATACCAATAAGCCTGGCGATTTCCCTTTCGATTCACAAAACAAGTTTATGAATTTACTTCCTTTAAACGAATGTACAACATTGTTTCCTAGGATGAAATCTTCACCTCATACCCATACATAATCATAATAGTATTCAAACGATTATGTTGATGTCTTATATAGGAAGTTCAAAAGATAAACGTTATACTTCGTAATTCAATAAATTCCTTGACACTTTGATCATCAAAATATAATTTTTCATGTTATGTTTTCAATCTAAAAGATTTGAAAGACACAAGATAGATATGGATCAAGTCAAGTCATAGTTATTAACCTCAAGCTGAAGAATGGTGTCTTTGTGGTCTTCAATCCATCTTCAGATATTTGTGAGTAACTGGAGCACGATACTTCTATCATTTCTAGTCTAACCTATAGAAGTTGACTGTAGTTTACATATTAAACGACTCGAGTTTTGGAATAAATATGACAACCAATCTTGACATACGAACGCTTGGTGGGTTCAACCGAGCTATGCTCTAACATCTAAGCTAACATTTTACAATCTAAGGCATCAAGGATCTAAAAATTTTATTTAAGAAAATAAAAAGGAGTTATATAATAAGATTAACCCAAATCTAAACCCTCTCTAAATAATATAGATTACCTCTCCAATATACAATAGTGTTTGAGAATATAGATACAAATAACAAATATAGAAGAATCATCTAAACTTGATTATCTTCGCGAGCGCTATCGTACATGTTGTCTGAAACTCTTTTTATGACAAGCCACGCCTACCTCGATATCTACGATCCATTATATCATCCTTGGAATCGATCGATATTAATAAAGACTAACTTGATTGGTTTAACTAGTTTGCATCATCAACACAAATCATCAATCTTGATCATCATTATTATCTTACAGTTCTTTATTATTCTTCAACAGACACTTCTCTCTACATGATATCAAGACCACAACCACTTACTTTCTCTTTCACCTGATCTCTGATTCCTACTCTTTCTTTATATTTACATATCACTATCATCATAGTTCTTTTCTTTATCACTACTACTATTGTTACTCCTTATTTTTCTCTCTAGTTCTCTACTAAATATTTCTCTCACAAATCTTATTCTCTCAGAGACTAGCTCTCTGTCCTCATCTCAATCTTCATCATAATAAGCATACAACTGAAACATCTCTCTAAGGGGAAAAGATAACTCTCCCTAAAAAAACGACTGTAATTAATTATTTAATTATTTTTATTATAGTTTAGACTCCAATTACACCAATTTATTTTTTACTACTATAATGATTTACTAAGAGATGACCTTGTACTCACAATAGGTCTAGTAAAATTCACAGGTGCGGTCAACGGTCGCCGGTTGGCTTTAGTCAACTTCAATATCTAAACTTCCAATATCTCCCTCGTCCGGTATCCGAATGACGCATTCCAGTAGTCCATTTCGCGTAACTTTTTGAGATCTATCTAATGATACTATTATTTATCCAAATTATTATTCTACTAATTACTATAGGTTAAGATTAATTTCTAAGACTCCGACGACACTTTTTGGGCAGAGTTTCTACATGAGTCTTTCTCACATATGCACTTGGTACACTTCTTAGTGATGGATATTTGAAGACTTGAGCTAGTTTTGGAAGAAAACAAACTACAAAAAGGAAAATTCTTCTACTACTTTTGGTTATCACGTATCTTCTACCACAACTTGGAGTTTTTGGAGAATAATTTTACGCTATTAGGGTTTGCTTTGATCTTCTTTATTGAATTTCAGTTATTATTATTATGATAAACTTCATAGCTAAGAGTAGCTAAAACTCTTATTATTGGCTAAAGAAAAGGTTGAAATTCCAAATATGATTATTGTGCAATTAATAATTAGTTTTGTCTATATGCTTTGTGGTTTATGATTCACTATTAATCGTGTTATATGGTTTGGATGCTTGTTTAGTCGAGTCCGGAATTTATTGAGTTTGCTTTCATCCCTATTACTAGATTAGGGTTTTCAATACACAAAAGTTGAGTATTTTATGATCACAGGTAGCATAATTATGAGTAATGCTTATAGCTATATATCATACTGGTCACAAGTGAATCGTAACCCTTGTTAAATCAGATTAGTGATTTTTACATGTTTGGTTGCTTTGATTAGCCCGGTTTCAAAAAACTTTGTGCATCTAGGGAATTAAATTTGATTAGTGCAGTTTTCATGTTAGGTTATTTTCTAGATAGAATTCGTGCTTACGTCGTATTACATGTAAGTATGGTGAAATCAGGAAATTAGCGGGATATTCTTGCGATCAAGATATCCTAAGGCTTTTAACAAAGTTGAGATTAAAATATCAATTTTAGTTATTGTTATAATACATGTTCGTGAATGGAAATTGATCCTTCTTCATACTTCACATTATTTATTTTGCTTTTAATTTAGTTTTTATTGATTTGGAAAAACAAAAATTCCCCATTGGTTACTAAAGAAACTGAAATTGCATAATAACAATAGCCTCCCGTTGAACGAATCTTTCTTACCAGAGACTTCATTTATATTTTTGTTAGGTAAGAAAGTAATATAATTTTGACGCACTGCGATAAGCGATCACTCACTGTTCTACCCGTAATTAGCGTATAGTGACACAGAATCTAAATGATAATATTTAGATAGCTACAAAGAATTGAAAGTGTTAGAGCACTGCTCGGTCGAACTTGCAAGTTCTTTTATCTCAAGCATGTTTTCCATGTTAGCACAAAAATATAACTTTCTTTCTAGTCTAATAAATTCAAGTTTTGGACTAAGTTAGAGTATGATAGTTGAGTATCAGACATCACCGAATAACCCTTAAAGATTGAAGACTGAAGATCAAACAAAGGTATTTGGAAAACTTCATCAACAAAGAGGTATGTGAAGATTGAACCATTGTGAACTGATACCTCGTGATTATGCATGAACATGGCATAAAGTTAGATGTTATATGAATCCAACACTCGATACGAAACAATTTGAGGCTAAAGTAATTCTAGATGCAGTAAAATGGGCCAACAATTCATAAGGAACTTGTACTTGGAAGGTGACTGCCAGAATGGTGTTATAGCTTTCAAAGGAAGGAAATAAGCAGTCAAATGGACTACGCTAAATCTAATAGAAGATAGCTCAGATGTTTCAGATTCTTTTAATAGTTGGTTAGTCTCTTATGCGCCAAGGTATACAAATAGTGTTAATCATTTATTAGCAAAATACTCACTTTGTTTAGATGATTATGACTAGTTAGCAAGTTCACGTATTTTTGTCGAATTATTCTTGACAATTTGCGAAATGCACATTTCCGTACAAAATCATCGTCCTTTTGCGACCCCGACGTAGAAATGAAATTTTTTCTAGACTAAGGGGATAGTCAAACAATACTTCTATATACTTTCGTAGATTTTTAATTTGAGTGACTTCTAGTGATTCTCTGTAAATCTAGAGATTTCTAGTGATTCTCTGAGAGAATTTTAGAGAGTCTTTGTGACTTGTAAAGACAAAAAATGATATTTGTAGGGACAAAACAAATGAGACTTGTAGAGACAAAATTGTAAAATATCCCTTGATTAATTCCAAACATTACATATTTTTTTATTATTCACGTTAGAGTAATAATAAAAGTACCATGACCACCTAATGAAATATGTGTCCATTGTCAAAATAAATCTTATTGTTGTCCTATGCCCAAATTTGCATCCACTTTATTCCACTCGTCCCACATTTTATTTTCTATTCTATCTCACCACTAATTTTCTATGCGGAGTCTTCCAACAACTTAAAATCGGAAGAAAAAAAATCATAACCTCTAAAAATCACAAAGACTCGCATAACAGATTTTAAATTATATGTTCTCCAATTTTAAAAACCACTTTATTCCATATTTTGTCTTGATTACCCCTTTCCAGGTGTCCCTTAAGTGTATTACTACATAAGGAGAGAAAAAAATGGTTTACTCCCTAAACCAAAAAATCTCCAAATTTCCAAGTCTCCCGAAATATCACCTCTTGAGTAGAGATTTCTACCATGCCTATTTTCAAGAAAAATCTCTCCAAATCTCTGAAAACAACAAATCAATGACTTTTAATTCTCCTTCGAATAACATGGGTGTTGGAGTGACTCTTATGAAATCCCAATCCAATAACATGGAGTTTCAGAGAATTTAAATGACTTGAAAAAAGTCTCTAACCAATAAAAATTAAGAGACTCTCCAAAAATCTCTATGGACTAACAGTAGATTTGTGAACTCCCCAGAAGTCATTCAAAATCTCATTTGACTAACCCCCTAGCAACTTATTCGTGAGTTTTGCAAATTCTGAACAGATTCACGAATTCAACAAATTCATCATTTTGTACTCTACTAAAATCAAGGTGTACCTAAAAAACAAAATGACGATGTTGATTAAATCGACTATGATTAAAAATATTGCTAATGGAATTAGTTGTTGCTAAAATCATGTAAGCATGATTTAAATAAATATATATATATATATATATACTTATACCCAATTACCATATGCAGAACGCGTTAAACTCGCATTTCCTTTTTTTTTTCTTCTTCTTTCGAATCCTCCATGTCTCAACATATATTGAACTAAATTTCAATTTACATAGCGATTTATGCACCCTTTTTTGTTGATTTTCGTTTTTTGTCGTTCGGTGGATTGATAATTTTTATGAGAACCCAAACCAATCTAGTCTAGCTTGGGTCACTAGATATATTTAGGTTGACTTAAACAATACTTAATCTTTTTTATTTGAATGAAAAAGTTTCCTTATTAATACAAAAAAATAATTTTAGGCCACAACAATTTGAGGATTTATACAAAGACCCGCCTATCTGACTTAGTCTATAAGAAAAACCTGGAGAGATGAAGGAGAGAGTGGACCGAGAGGACGAAAAAGTCAACAAGAAATAACATAGATGACCGGAGAAGTCACCGGGCATACTAACGGCTTACCGTTATAGTTAACGGTCATTGAAAATTAACAAGTCAAGATTTTGAGTCAAGAACAAGTCAGGTGGGCGAGTCAGAGTCAGCCCAGCTGACTGGTCCAATTTGCCAAGGCCCAGGCCATTTTACAAGCCTAAGCTTTTACTGCGCCATGACGACGCTTCATAGCTTCAGTGTTGGAAGACTAACATTCATCTAAACCATTTCAACCTCCACATCTCTTCCATTCACAACACCGTATCAGCTTCCCATTTCCATACATACTATCACAGAGTCACAACCATACATTGTTTAAGCCCAACAAGCTATTTTACACATTCCCAACTGCCACTGCACCTTCAACATCATCTCAATTTCAAGCACAACTACAACATTGACACTTTCAAGAATCAACACAATACCACTTATTCATTCATTCTAATCTTCTAACAAGTCTCAACCTTTAGCCAGCAACATCAGATCCACCAGCCTCCAATTTTTATCGCTAGTAGAACCCCCGTAACCTGCAATCACTCAATTCCTTATAACACCACAACATCAATTTGTACCATAATCTTGCCAGTAATCCAGTCTATCACCATCTTCATAACATCCCTGCAACCTGATACTGCAAAAGCTCTCTGCATCAGTCAACAACTCAACCAGCAAACAACACCTTCAGTTATAGCTTTAGATCTCAATTCAAAACCAAAGCAACACCAAATTCAACCACCCAATCACCAACTACCGTTTCATATCTCTTGGCTGCAATAACATCATATTCAACTGCAACCCCTCCAAGCAGGCCTACATATGCAGCAACACCATCAATGCTCAACCAATAACTCAAACCACCACCAGACAACACCATATCCTCCATCTTTTATCTAGTCTTTACAGTGGTAAGAAAAGTTCGTTCAAGACTTGTAAAGATTTTGATTTCAGAATTTAATTTCTAATGATAATAATAGCGAAAACTAAATTGAAAGTGATATCAGGATTTATAAATAACCAAGACTTTGGATTTCACTACTACTCATGATTGATTGATAAGGATTTCAAAACTCTAATCAACTTTTAAGTCTTCTTTTTGTCTTAACTCACTAAAAAATCAGACAAATTCTCAAATATTACTTCTAAACCTTAAGCATAGATTATCAATAGATTTAACAAAGCATAACCTATCAAATTGAATGGCAAATAATTTGAAAAATCATGCAAACAATTCAAAACTCTGCTGAAGCAGTGATTAAGTGAATTATATAATAAAACTGGAGAAGATAAAATAGTTACCCATCAATCATGCGTAAGTAGCTTCATCCATTTCCTTGGTTGCGAGGGAATTAGCTCATCATGAAAAATTTGGAGGTTGAGGTTGTTTTCCCACATTAGGCAGAGACCACCGTGCCTTCCAATTTTGGGGACTGAGAAATGATTATGAAACCGAAGAGATTGAGCCAGGCCTCTAATATGATGATCATTTTCTATGGTTTCAGAAAGAAATATAATGTTGGGCTTGTGAAGAGCAACTAATCCCCTTAAATGTTGGATAGTGATTAGTTGGTTGATTCCTTGACATTTCCAAGCTAATATTGTCATTGGGAATCAAATTATTTTACTGAACTATAATAGTTTAATTCAGCAGGAAGTGAGTGATGGGTATCTGCTATTGGGTAAAATTGAAATTTTATGAGCTTTTTGGGTTAATATTAAAATGAAAGAAGCTTCAAGGAAGTATCAAAGAAGGGGAAATATCTAGTTTAATTGGGAGAAGAATTGTTAGAGCTGGAGTGCCATACTTGCGCTAAAAACGAGACTAGGAACAATTACAAATCAATAAGGGTATACAAAACATGCAAAAAATGACGGATTAGAACAAACATGAAACATCACCAGATAAAAACGCAATTATTTATTTAGATAAAAAAAGGATAAAAAATACCTATCTTAAATCTAGTAAAATAAAATTGAAAAAGCATAAATAAAAGATTTTCTCAAACACCTAAAATATTGGATACTAATTTCTCATAGAGGGTAGGGTCGACAAAACCGGACAACAAACAAGAGGAACGAAAAAGGATAACACCAACATAACTCTCCGGGCTAATGAAACAAGCCCACAAACTATTCTAAATGCAAACTATGCAGGGAATAAAGAAAAACCTTGACTAGATTAGGAAGTCCACAAAACCAACCGAACCGCTAACACGTGGCGACATAACCCATATATAGAAGAAAACTTCTAGAAACAAAACTTCAAGCTAAAAAGAATCGGAGAAATTTATGACACGACAGATTGGAGCTGAGTCAACTGGGACCAACACGATCGACTTGTGACACAACGTCATCATCTCCGATGAGATAATTAACAGGAAAACACAAAAGCTTCTCCTACTGGAATGAGAAACAAAATCCAACAACAATATAACTTTGGTCGTGATATTAAAATTGCTTCTTTGATAACTATTCATTCACTACGCAGATGTAAACCTTGTCGCTCCAGACATCTACCAATAAAATTGGAGGATAAAACATTGAGAAATCAGACCAAAAATCCGATGCAAGAGCACAAACTTAAGTACCTACCCTTATTTGATCTTCCTAAAAAGCATCAAGGAAACCCAGAAGAAATCAGAGTGTAAATAGGGAATTAAAAAATGAAATCAACATAAAAAGATGCGACACAGACTAGACATGCCGGAGGAAAAAAAAAAAACCTAATCCATCATTTGCGGTTACTATAAAAATACCCGATTCGTAAAACTAACCTGATTTGGTCTCGTTCGACAACAAGGTCTGGCACCCATTAGAGGATGTATTGATCTAAGAAGATCAATACAAGAAGATGAAGATAATTTTGGTAGCAAGCTACCTTCTCTCTGAAATCAGAGCCTGTTTTACTTCCAAAGGAAATTAGTTTTTCATTGATAACCAAAAATTTACAATGATTGTCCTTTAATAGTTCACCTGAATTCAAAACTAATCTTAACGGTTAATAAGACATCAAACCCTGAACACAGAACTCTAGGAAAATAAGAATAACTCTAAAGACAATCAAAATAAATTATAAGCTAGGTTACCCCAAAGTACCCTTAACAACTTGGGTGCATCAATGGGATTTAGTCTAGTCATGGGCATGGTAGGTTCATGAAAATTCCCTCCCTTTCAAGCATCCTTGCCCTCAAGGATGAAATCTGGGAACTGAACCTGAATGTATGCAGAGTACTTCCCCATGTAGCATCCTCTGGTGCAGAGTTTGACCAGTTAATTAGTAGTTGTGGAATTACTGTGCCTGCTCTGAGTGTAGACCTAGTTTGTAACACAGCAACAGGTTCAACTACATAAATCCCTTGGTGATCAACAATAGGCATCTGTGGCAAGAGAGAAGCATGTAATCCAATCTTCTTCTTTAACTAGGACACATGAAACACTGGATGAATTCTAGACCCAACAGGAAGCTTGAGTTTGTAAGCAACTTCTCCAATTTTCGGTATAACTTCAAATGGACCAAAATATTTAGGAGATAGCTTGAAATTCTTCCTTATTGCAACTGAGGTTTGCCTGTATGGTTGCAATCTGAGAAAGACCATATCACCTAGTTCAAAAGTTCTGTCAGATCCGCGTCTTTCTGCAAATTGCTTCATTCTGCATTGTGTCCTGGGTAACTCTTCTCTGAGAAATTGTAGCATAACATCTTTGTCTTTTAAATAGTCTTCCACAGTGGCCACTGAAGTAGAATGAGGAATGGGAAAAACCAAGTGTTGTGGCTGGTAGCCATACAATGCCTGAAAGGGTGACATTTTGAGACTTGTGTGATAATTAGTGTTGAACCAATATTCATCCAAAGCCAGCCAGTTAGCCCACTTTTTGGGATGTGAACTAGTCATGCATCTAAGATATTGATCTACACATGCATTAGTCCTCTCAGTCTGACCATTAGTTTGAGGATGGCAGGCACTGCTCAACTTCAATTGTGTGCCCAAGGATTTAAACAAGGCTTTCCAGAAATGACTGATGAAGATCTTATCTCTGTCACCGACAATGGAAGTAGGCAGTCCATGCAACTTGAATGTGAGATAGGAATTCCTTAGACACATAAATGGCAGTGTAGGGATGAGTTAAGGCTAGGAAGTAACTATATTTAGTCAATCTGTCAACCACAACCAAGATGACACTCTTCCTGTTGGAGATGGGTAAGCCTTTTATGAAGTCTAGTGATATATGATGCCGAGCAGTGTCAGGTATAAGTAATGGTTGTAGTAAACCCCCAGGGAAGGTATGTTCACCTTTATGGCATTGAAAAACATCATAAGAAGATATAAAAGTAGTAATATCTTGTTTCATGAGGGGCCAGTAAAAAGAAGCCTTGGCTCTATTGTAAGTACCAGCAACCCCAGAGTGTCCTCCCACTGCGGAGGAGTGAAATGAATGTAAAAGGTGAGTTTTAATGCCATTACCTGAGCCCACATAAAGTCCGCCCTTGAATCTGAGAAGCCCATGCTGATAAGTAAAGTGAGGGTGAGATGGGTTGATCAACAGCTGAGCAATATGTTGTTGGGCTATGCTGTCAGATTCATAACTGGAGATAATGTCTTGTGCCCATTGTGGTTGAGTTAAGGACAAGGAATTACATTCAGCAGTAGAAAGAGGAAGCCTGGATAAGGCATCAACAGCTGTATTGTCCAACCCCTTCTTATATTTGATAACATAATCAAAGCCCATTAACTTGATTAACCATCTATGTTGAAGTGAAGTGGACAACCTTTGTTTCATAAGATATTCCAGGCTTTGATGGTCAGTGTGGATGATGAATTGAGCACTATACAAGTAGTGTTTCCACTTCTAGGCAGCCATCACTATGGCCAAAAACTCCTTCTCATAGGTAGAGAGAGCTAGAGCCTTAGGACCAAGAGCTTTGCTGAAGAAGGCAATAGGTCTTTCCTCTTGCATTAGTACTGCACCAACACCTCTAGTACAAGCATCAGTCTCCAAGATAAAAGGTTTGGTGAAGTCAGGCAGAGCAAGAACTGGAGTTGTAATCATTGCAACTTTGAGGTCAGAGAAAGCTTGATGAGCACCAGGAGTCCAAAAGAATGCATCTTTTTTCAACATGTCAGTGAGAGGCTTAAAGATTGTGCCATAGCCTTTGATGAATCTTCTGTAGTACCCAGTAAGTCCAAGAAAGCCTCTCAACTGTTTCAAGGATGTTGGCTAAGGCCAAGACTGCATATCAACAATCTTTTCAGGGTCAGCTGTCACTCCATCATCTTGAATGATGTGCCCCAAGTACTCCAGTGTAGGTTGAGAAAATAGACATTTTGACATCTTAGCAAAGAGTGAGTGTCGTCTTAGTAAGGAGAGAACTTGTTGCAAGTGTTACAAATACTCTGCCAAGGAAGTACTATAGACAAGAATGTCATCAAAAAAAACTGGTACAAACTTCCTCAAAAATGGTTGGAAAACGTCACTCATGAGTGCTTGAAATGTAGCAGGGGCATTTGTAAGCCCAAATGACATAACCTTAAACTCAAAGTGACCATGATGAGTCCCAAAGTCTGTTTTTGGTATGTCAGGTGCATAGACTCTAATCTAGTAATAACCATATCTCAAATCAATTTTAGAGAAAATGGTTGCACCTTTTAACTCATCCAATAACTCCTCTATGATAGGAATATGGAATCTATCTTTAACAGTGAGCTCATTGAGCTTTCTGTAATCAACAAAAAACCTCCAGCTGTTATCTTTCTTCTTGACCAAAAGGATAGGAGAAGCAAAGGGACTGTGGCTGTGTTGAATGAAGTCATTGTTTAGTAATTCTTGGACCAACCCTTCCACAATGGATTTGTGTAAATAGGGGCATTTATAAGGCCTTTGGGAGGTGGGTGTTGAATGTGGTTTAAGAGGTATTTTATGGTCCAATGGTCTATTAGGTGGCAGGGTTTTTGGTTCTTCAAAAACATTAGCAAAAGAGTCCAATAATTCAGTGACATGGGAGGGAATGGGTTGCACTGGAGTAGCATGGCTGGAAAAAAATTAGCCAATTAAGGAAGGGGTTTTACTTTTAATAAACTGTTTGAGAGAAGAGCTACTCATAAAACTAAAAGATGGTTTAACAGTACTTCCCTGAAGAGTAATCAGGCTTCCTTGATGAAGGTATGAAATGCTGAGTTGAGAGAAGTTGAAGGTGACATCTTCCAGTTGTCTTAACCAATCAGCTCCAAGTACCACATCACAACCTCCTAAGGGAAGTGATCTCAAGTCAGCAGAGAATTGATACCCTTGCATTTCCCGTGATAAGTTTTGAAAAACACCTTTGCTGATGGTGGTAGCTCCATTGGAAACTGTTACTATCATATGGCCAGTAGGTGAAACATGAAGACCAAGCTTGTCTGTGAGAGAAGTGTCAATGAAGCTATGTGTGCTGCCTGTATCAATGAGTACCATCACAGGAATTTTATTAAGATGACCAGAGATTCTAATGGTGTCATGAGAAACATTCCCTGTTAAGGAATTTAATGATATTTCCATTGTTGAGTCACTACTAGAGGGAGAAGCAACTGGAGTTTCTGCAGGAGAAGGAGTGTCTGTTTCATCAACTTCATCTTCTGATGCAACTAACATGAAAAGTTGCTGGGTTTTGCACATATGTCCAGGTCGATAGAATTCTTCACAGTTATAGCACAAGCCTTGATCTTTCCTAGCTTTCATTTGTGCCTGAGTAAGTCTTTTAACTAGGGGAAGTGTAGCAGTGGTTTTTGGTGAAGAAGTAGGGTGGGTGATGATAGGTGTAGTGGGGGAATGAGTAACTTTAGGGGGTGTATTAGAGGAGGAGAAGAAGGGCTTAATAGTGGAGGGTGGGTGTGATACAGATAAGAGAGATGGAGAGAATGGTCTGCTAAAAGATTTAATGTGTGGTTGATGGGTAAAGAGTGAAGCTTGTTGCAGTATAGATAAGTAAAAAGCTTCAGCAGTGGACCATGGGTTGAACATTTGAATTATAGTGCGTATTTCTTCCTTCAACCCACTGATGAAGCATTATTAGCAACCATAAATCCTTTATAATGTTCCCATTTATCGTAATAATCTTCAACAATAGTTAATTGAGATAGTTTATTGAAACTACCCACATAATTATCAAAATCAATATCATCAAATCGAGCATATAGATCCTTAACAAAGACATCACAGTGAATGAATGGCTTACCTTGCTGATAATTCAGGAACCATGAATCTACTTGAGTGTCAAAATGGATAGAAGCCATATCAACTCGCTCAGAATCCGAGAATTTATGGAGATGGAAATATCGTTCATATTTTGAACCCACCCACGAGGGTTAGAACCATTAAATCGTGGAAAATCAACCTTGGGGGTACGATTGAACTTACTAGAAAGAGTGAGAGCACGATAACCCTTGTCTCCAAAGTTTGAATCGTCTTTATGGCTACTGTGAGAACCAGATTCAAAAACTACATCTGTAAAAAGTGAAGTTACCGGCGGTGGAGAAATACCCATAGTTTTGAAAAGTAAGGCAAAACTATCTTTAACCAAACCATCATGAACTGAACGAGCGGCAGCATCATCACTGAGTTTGTGCAACTGTTCTTGAATGAGTAAGATGGCTGCGGTGTTTTCCTGAGCTAAACTATGAACTTCTTTGATGGTTGTTTTATCTCCTCCTGTCATGATATAGGTCCCACAATGGAATCTGATACCAAATGTACTGATCTAAGAAGATCAATACAAGAAGATGAAGATAATTTTGGTACCAAGATACCTTCTCTCTGAAATCAGTGCATGTTTTACTTCCAAAGTAAATTAGTTTTTCATTGGTAACCAAAACTCTTACAATGATTGTCTTTTAATAGTTCACCTGAATTCAAAACTAATCTTAACGGTTAATAAGACATCAAGCCCTGAACATAGAACTCTAGGAAAATAAGAATAACCCTAAAGACAATCAAAATAAACTATAAGATAGGTTACCCCAAAGTACCCTTAAACTTGGGTACATCAATGGGCTTTAGTCTAGTCATGGGCATGATAGGTTCACGACATAGGACTACTCGCGATTCGCCATGAGAGATCGATTATAAAAGGATAGTATCAATGAATTCATCGATGAAGTGGCTTGTTTTTCATGAGCGATTAGAGATTGGTA
This sequence comes from Papaver somniferum, assembly GCF_003573695.1. Classification (NCBI taxonomy): domain Eukaryota; kingdom Viridiplantae; phylum Streptophyta; class Magnoliopsida; order Ranunculales; family Papaveraceae; genus Papaver; species Papaver somniferum. The sequence continues at coordinate 158,775,120 of NC_039361.1, forward strand.
TTCTGTTTGTAGATACCAAAAATAATTTTCCAAATACATAAAGTTTGAGAATTTTATACAAACAATTCGAAAGATTCATTTTTTTTAATTTTTTATCATTATCTAAAATTGTTGACATTACTATGAGTCGTTTTGGACTATGGGTAAATATTTAAACTAAACTGTAAATTAAGAAGGCTATTTGTATATTGGTATGATATTTTGGACGAAATGATGTTTTTCCCAATGCCCTATAACATAACTCATCTAAGGGAATACTCCACAAGTGGAAACTACCACCAGACCCATTTTTCTAACTTTTTACACTGTCCCACGGTCGGAAATCTTGGTTGACGCACCTATATATTATGCAAATAATATTGTGAAGCCCATATTTTCTAAAATTCTGGATTTTTATTTTTCTTTAAGTTAAACTACCTTTTTTACCTGGCGTTTTTAGGGGCCACTCAAAAGGATTTAGGGGCCAACAATAAAACAAAAAAGATCACCCAAAGGGAAAATGTAGCCAGCCCTTATCTCGCGTAATTCGTAATGGCGAAATTACCCTTATATATTCGGAGGATATGATAACATTGTTACCCTCCGAATGCAATCGGAGGCCAAAATATTTGCCAGACGTCCGATTATACGAGGTGCAGTATTTCTTGGTTCGTGTTTTGGATTCAGCGTTAATCGGGAGTTAAATATATTACAAAACCTACCGATTATAAGTTGCTGCAAATTCAAATTTTGAAAGCTACCATAATCGGTAGATATGCTAAATCCAATACCTACCGATTATTGGTTTCTCCACATTCAACTTTCGTCAAATTAGCCGTTGGAGTTTTTGGGAAAAACAAAAAGAGCCGTTGGACCCTAAACCTATATAAAGAAACTCATATCTATCACCCCAATTGCACCAAACTCTTTCCTCTCTTCAGTTTTAATTTTCATAACAAAAAACATGGATATTGCTTTTGCCGAAGAAGAAGATTGTGCTATTTATAGAGCGTGGGTTGTGGTAACTACTCATGATCGTGTTCACAAGCTCCACAAATCGGAATCCGAAGAGCAGATATGGAACCGTATCTTAATGGTATTTGAGGCCTTAGATGGTAATCGAATTCGAAGATCATCCAATGACATTAAGATGAGAAAGAATGCGCTAGATAAGGAGATTGACAAACTTGAAGATGAGGAACGGTTTGTTAGGAACGCTTTTCCTTGGTGGACGTATGAAAAACGAGTAAGTATCTCTGTAACTCCAATTCACATTAAAAAAGTTAGTACTAACTTGTTACTCATTCGTAATTTCAGAGAAATCTTGCGGATCGCCGGTATGTGGACCTCTACGGGAAACGATTTGAACATGAAGGATGCTACAAAATCAAGAGGGACAATTTCTATGGTCACTGGAAGTTATGATCTGTTTTAATACTTTTATGGTCAATTAGGAGTATGGATTTAGGTGCTTTTGACGAAATTGTAAGGTTAAGGCCGTTTGAACTTTATGTAATGGATGTAATCGGAGTATTATTAATATAAAAACTAGCCGATTATACGAAATCGGTAGATTATTTTGTTAAACAACCTACCGATTGTAATATTCGGTTATTTTATGAGTCAACTTTCTTTCCGATTATGGTGTTGTTTGGTTCCAGGAAACAGTTTTTTTGAACTTGTAATATTCGGAGGATAATGTTTTTGTAAAGTTCCGAATGTACGATGGCCCAAAAATCAGAATTTGGGAAAAACTTATACTTTTCAAATTTTGTCTTTGAAATAATCGGACGTTAAATTAGTTACCAAAACTTCCGAATATGGGATGTCTAACCTTCAATATGGGCCCTTGGAACCACCTGGAGCCATGGCGTGGTTTGTTTTGAACTTGTGATATTCGGAGGATAGGTTTTTTATAAAGTTCCGAATGTACGATGGCCCAAAAATCAGAATTTGGAAAAACTTATACTTTTCAAATTTTGTCTTTGAAATAATCGGACGTTAAATTAGTTACCAAAACTTCCGAATATGGGATGTCTAACCTTCAATATTGGCCCTTGGAACCACCTGGAGCCATGGCGTGGTTTGTTTTGAACTTGTGATATTCGGAGGATAGGTTTTTTATAAAGTTCCGAATGTACGATGGCCCAAAAATCAGAATTTGGAAAAACTTATACTTTTCAAATTTTGTTTGAAATAATCGGAGTTAAATTAGTTACCAAAACTTCCGAATTGGGATGTCTAACCTTCAATATGGCCCTTGGAACCACCTGGAGCCATGGCGTGGTTTGTTTTGAACTTGTGATATTCGGAGGATAGGTTTTTTATAAAGTTCCGAATGTACGATGGCCCAAAAATCAGAATTTGGAAAAACTTATACTTTTCAAATTTTGTCTTTGAAATAATCGGACGTTAAATTAGTTACCAAAACTTCCGAATATGGGATGTCTAACCTTCAATATTGGCCCTTGGAACCACCTGGAGCCATGGCGTGGTTTGTTTTGAACTTGTGATATTCGGAGGATAGGTTTTTTATAAAGTTCCGAATGTACGATGGCCCAAAAATCAGAATTTGGAAAAACTTATACTTTTCAAATTTTGTCTTTGAAATAATCGGAAGTTAAATTAGTTACCAAAACTTCCGAATTGGGCTGTCTAACCTTCAATATGGGCCCTTGGAACCACCTGGAGCCATGGCGTGGTTTGTTTTGAACTTGTGATATTCGGAGGATAGGTTTTTTATAAAGTTCCGAATGTACGATGGCCCAAAAATCAGAATTTGGAAAAACTTATACTTTTCAAATTTTGTCTTTGAAATAATCGGACGTTAAATTAGTTACCAAAACTTCCGAATATGGGATGTCTAACCTTCAATATTGGCCCTTGGAACCACCTGGAGCCATGGCGTGGTTGTTTTGGACTTGTGATGGGGTAGGTTTTGTTATTAAAGTTCCGAATGTACGATGGCCCAAAAATCAGAATTTGGAAAAACTTATACTTTTCAAATTTTGTCTTTGAAATAATCGGAAGTTAAATTAGTTACCAAAACTTCCGAATATACCACACAAATCATTGTCATTTGAACTTGTCTAACTTAGTTACCCAAACAAATTTCCGAATGTACAACAAAAATCATTGTCATTTATCTGCTCTTCTTTACTTTACGACCGTGACTACCTCCCAGTCCTGCACGACCACGGGTTTGAGCACCTTCAGTTTGAGCACCTTCAGTTGGAGCAGCTTCAGCGCTCGATGAAGCTCGAGTTCTTTTACCCGTCTTTGATACTGCCACCTTGGGCTGATGCCTCTTCGTGACTTTCTCCCCAAACTGGGCAGCATAATCTTCGTTATCCATATTATCAACTAGATCTCTAGCCTCTTTGATCTTCTCAGCTGGCATGGGATCTCCGCTCTTCAAGCATGCAGTTAACATTTTGGAAACACGCTTGAACCTATTCACCTGTTTTTTATACGTAATGACATAACATCAAACGGTAATTACCTAAGATTTATAGGAATAATATAAAATGAACAAAAATATAAGAACACGCACCAGTCTATCATAACCAGCTGGTTTGTCTTTGATGATACAATTATAACTTGAACCCGCCGCAGTAGTGTTGGATTTGATTTCACGGATAACCAAAGGATGTGATACCTTGTTATACCAACTCATATAGTCTGGAGAATTTTCATCACCTCGGATGGTTCGTCTACCAGTGTCGATAATGAAGTCATTCCTCTTATCCCAGTTATCAAGAACAGTAGGTGGGCCTGTGTGAACAATCGTGAGATTGTCACCACTAGAAGAACACAACTCCAACTCCAATTTGTAGTAATCCCCCATTTTCTCCAGAGGTTGATGTTGTATATACCCGTGTTGTCGCATCACCCTAGAGGGGTTATACATCACATATCCTGTGGGGTGCCACAATGGTCCAAAATAAAGGGACAAGTCCGACCGAACATTTATATGCCCACTGACTCGATCTTCCTTGTATGGATCAAAGCATACGTCTGAGGCCTTCAATTGGTCCAAAATCTCCCTCATGCGAATCAACTGCTGCTCTCTTTGTCCTAGAACGGTTGTCTTCAAATATATACTTTGTTCCTCTAGGAGTACCTTTGCACCACCCCGGGTTCTCTCCGGCCAACTTCAGGATAGGGAAGTGGTCATAGATCCATGCCTATATACATAAGAAACCAAGTTTTAGTAAATAGATTGTGTATATTCGGTAGTAATTTCCAAACATAATTTCCGATTATATATAATCGGAAACAAAACTGAGTAGCTATCCACCGAATACACAACATTCGAAAATATATATGGATCATTTCCTACCGAATATGCGTCATTTGGAGTTCAGTAACCTATAGCTTTTCTGGCCTGTATATTCGGTTCTAATATCAAAAGAATATTTCCGATTGTATATAATCGGGAAAAAATTAAGTACCTAGCCACCGAATAACCAACATTCGGAAAATAAGATGGATCAATTCCTACCGAATATGCGTCATTTGGAGTTCAGTAACCTATAGCTTTTCTGGCCTGTATATTCGGTTCTAATATCAAAAGAATATTTCCGATTGTATATAATCGGAAAACAAAGTAAGTACTTAACCACCGAATAACCAACATTCGGGAAAAGAGATGGATAATTTCCTACCGAATATGCGTCATTTGGAGTTATGGATATGCATCATATGTATTGTCTACTGAATAACTATAGAGTGAGTTATAGAGTTAAAGAAAAAACCTGCAATAGAGCCACATTCCCGGCAACTTGGCAGGTTCCTAGCCTCGAAGCCTTTCTCAACTCTTCCATCAAGAATGCTAGGCATGCCGTGCCCCAAGAATAGTCACCGACTTCATGGAGAGGATCCAAAAGTTGTATAAGGTTGGCGTCGATCCGGTTGCCAGAAGTATTGGGGAATATGACACATCCCAATACACAAAGGAGATATGCGGTGGCAGCGTGGTTCACTTGCTCATCAGTTAACGTTCCATTCTTTTCCTTCTCCAAGGTGCCTCGAAACATATTCATCAAAGCTGTAATGTTGATCTGTCTTGTTCTGTAACTTGCATGCCTCCTAAACTCTGCTGTTGTTGTCTCTTCATCCCAACCTAAGCACTTGTTAGTTAGAGAATAAAGTTGTGCCCAACTTAACTGCTTTGTGTAGTTAAACTTCACAGCTGTGCCTTGGTCGGGAAGGTTAAGAATCTGCACAACATCATCCGGGGTGATCGTCATCTCCCCAAACGGCATATGGAAAGTATCGGTCTCAGGATACATTCTCTCCACGAACGCCGATATGGCCACACGATCATGTTCCAACAATGAATTCTCGGCGGCATTAGCTAACCCCGAGTTGGCAACAATTGTCTTGAACCTTTCACATTCACCGGATAAAGGCCACGCAAGCATTTTTGTTGGTGCGGCGGTAGGTTTGAGTAGACGGACCGCATCTTGATGATCCTATTAATACAAGTATTACGATATAACACATAGACAATACATTAATAAAAATAGTAATTTTATTACCTCGGTTTCATATATTTCTCTGGCCCATGAGTCTTTATATCCAAATAGCAATTTTCCTCCATCCGCTGGTAGTCCAAGGATTGTGCCTGCTGGAATACCCTTCTTCTTCAAGTGCTGAGGGACAAGATGTGATGCTTTCTTAGCAATATCCTTCCTTACAACATCTTTTCTTTTTTTGGCTTTTTGGGTACCACTTGGTTGTCCTTCTTATTCTACTCTTGCCACTGGATCAACTTGTTCAACACTTGGTCCTGCACTTTGTTGAGCGGCTTTTTCAACACTTGGTCTCACCCCTTGTTCACTGCCTTATTGTTCAACAGTTGGTTGCACTCCTTGTTGACTGCTTTGTTCTTGTTCGCTTTGTTGAGCACCTGAATTATCTTTGGCACTCCTTTCCCTCCTAGCACTAGCTGTCACTTTCTTCCTCCCTTCTCGACTTTGTCTAAACAACAAAGAAAGGAACAATATTTACAAACTATACAATCGGAAGACAAAGTATGGAAATATAACCCGAATGTACACATTCGGACATAAGAAGACACATATTGTTCCCGAATACAAAACAATCGGAAGCTAACTAAACATATTTGCAACCGAATATACATCAATTGGAGTTCAGAAGCTGTAAATTTTTCATCCTACACAATCGGAAGAAAAAGTGCACCTCTATAACCCGAATGTACAAATTCGGAAGTAAGAAGACACATACTTTTTTCGAATGAAAAACAATCGGAATATAACTAAACACGTTTACAACCGAATATTCATCAACTGGAGTTCAGAAACTCTAAAATTTTATCCTACACAATCGGAGGTATAAAACATTATATTGTCTTCCGAATAAATACTGGCCCCAAAATGGGATTTTTCCTATATCATAAATTTTGAGATTTTTTCAATATATACATTCGGTAGTGAGTGTTCTTCCGAATACTTTGTGTCTACTTAAATATATTCGGTAGCCAAAAAATTCATTAAACTACCGATTATTAGCAGTTTGTATCCAGGAAGATATGGCCACCAATATTCGGCAGATAATCATCAAATCTTTCTCCCGAATACTGTCGATGTTCTTGAAAAATGAAGAACACGACTACATTCGGAAGTAAATGAGCATGCATATCGTCCGAATCTGGATAAATAACCGAAAACCCTATAAATTTTTTTTCTCGATTCGACGAATTAAAGCGAAATAAACCCCAAAAATGATAGATTCTTACCTAATTGGGGCCATTTGAAGTTGACGAAGTGTTTGAGTCTCGGAATCGCCACCACCGACTACATTGCCGGGTACTTGTTCTTCGCGTTCTTCTTCATTTGCAGCAAGAATTTCTTTATTTATTGCTAAAATTCCAATGTTTGGATCGATACCCCGAGCAACATTTTTGGTTCTAGGTCTGTGGATTTCATTTCTCTTATCCATTGTTTTATAATCGAATCGACGATGTTTTGGTTTTACGATTCGCGACGATGTTTCGGTTGAACGAGGAAATTTTTTTTTTCTTCCACAATCGGAAGATAATATGAAACTGGAAGAAGAAGAGTTGAAATGAGTAGAATTTTTTTTGATTTGGTTTTTATACAGTTTTACCAGAAGGGCATTTATGTAACTTCAATATCATATAGGGTACCCCTTAACTAGAGTCTTTGGCTGGGTATAAATTGATGGCCCCTAAATCCTTTGGGATGACCCCTAAAAACGCCAGGCTTTTTTAGTTTCAGAAGCTGCGGAAAGATTGAAGGAAACCCCAAAATCACGTTCCAGGTAACAGATCTATCGAGATCGATTCGTATTCTTTCCAATCTGGAATGACTTCAGGCAAAATAATAAAATCGTCATCGATTGGGATTCAATTTTTAAGCGTTTCTGTTGAAGTATGAATTCTTTTTTGTTATTTGGTCGATTCGAAATTGAGGTTATCTTGATATTTTCATGAAATTGAGAGATTTTTAGGTTAAATGAGATTGGGAAGTGCAATACTACATGCAAGGAATTCACAAAACTCTCCAACGAGTTTAAGGTATGTTACAAAAACTGTAAAATGGATCTCATAAATTTCTTATACAAGGATTCACTTGAGAAAGGATGCCAGGATGGGAATCGGTACCCCTTTAATTTTGATTCTGGAAAAGATATAATGGGTAGTGGTGATAGTATGAATTCACTTGATTTTGCTGACATTCTTGTCTTCTTACATGCAAATCCCTTTTAAAACCAAGGTACAAACTAGTGTTGTAGTTTCATTTTATAATTTAGGTTTTTCATTATAGATTTAAAATTAATCTACCAATTTGTTTGTGTAATACTTCATTTGTTTTGCATTTTAGGGTGGAGAGCTTCGTTCCATGACATTTTATGTGGAGTTAATGTACAAATCGTTGCTGAACTTTGTGATAAACCATTTAAGTATTTTTGATCTAAGTGCTAAGTTGGTCTTCCGTATGATATCCACCAAAATTAGGCTTGGCCGCTTTCTAGTTATGTGTTAGACAGGGGATAGATGATGTAAATTTTCTCGGAAAAAACAATGCTTTTGTGTGAAAACTATCCCCTCATTGGTAGTTTTCTAAATTCATTTGTAGGCTAGAGCAAGGGAAGCAGGGGAGATAAACAAGAGTTTACCCACTCTCGGGTTTAAGTGAATGAGATGCAATGAAGGCTTTAGATGTATGTGTAGGATTGTTTGGTTTGATGTTTCTGAGATGGAGCATTGCTGGTGTTTGAGAAGAAGCTGGTGATGGTCTGTAGATTAGATGGCTTGATCTCATTACAGGGAGTTAGAACTGCTGGTGGTTTAATGAAGAGACTCAGCGGTGCTGAGAACAGGTGAAATTGGAGCTGAGACGGAATCGATGCAGTGATGCAGGATGGATGATGTCTGGTGGTGCAGATTAATGCTATTATTGGGATTTAGTTAACTGTAACAGAGGGTTTTGATGCTGTGATTTGTGTTGGTTCCTGAAGCCAAAGTGAAGTTGGAATGAAGCTGATACCGAGAACTGAAATGAAGCCAGGATATGTGCAAAACTAGTTAAGAGAAGATGTGATTGCTGACAAGTTGGAGCTGGTGCTTGTATGGGTTCAATTGAGATGAGTTTGTGGTTGTTTGCAGCAACAAGAAGTTGCAGTCGAGATGGAGAAGAAGACAGAAGAGATGGTGATGTTGTATGAAATGCAGTGGGGTAGTGCAGTTGAAGCAAAAAATAATTGTAGCTAGTGGCGTAGCTGTAGTTGCTACCATTGAGAAGATGATGGGTACTGGGTAGAGCTATGTGTTGATGTTGCATGGCTGAATTAGTAAGTGCAGATGGGTTTGGTGTGCGGGTGGCGTTCATTTAAAAGAAAATGGATGTGTAAATAGTGATGCATAATAGGTTATGCATCTACAAATTTGTTGCATAACTTGTTATGCATTCTCGAAATTGGTTGCATAACACGTTCTGCAGTTTTTTTTTTCCATAACTTGTTATACAGTCCAGAAAACGGTTGCATAACACGTTATGCAGCTACTTTTTTCTTAATATTGAAACCAACAAAAAATAAGGTTGCATGACAATAATATCTACATAACATGTTATGCAGTTTTGAAAATATGACTGCATAATGCATTATGCATCGAGAAAATTGTTGCACAATCTTTTATGCATCAAGAAAATAGATGCATAACCTGATATGCATCCGTAAATATGGATGCATACTGCATTATGCATCAATTTTTCTATGTACACATTAAAATCAACCAAAATAATGGTTACATAACTTGTTATAGATGCATAACTTTGTTACGCAGATGCATAATTTGTTATGCAGTCGAGAAAATGGTTGCATAATTCGTTATGCGTCTGCAGAATGTGTTACGCATCTTTTTTGGTGGCTGCATAATGGTTATGTAGTCAGTTTTCGAAATTTTGCCTAAAATGATGATCATCTCCGATTTTTTCGTGAAAAACAAAAATTTGATATTGTTGTTTGTACTCGTTGCTAGCTCTCATAAAAAGATTTTCAACGATATAAAATTTGTAAAATTCCAAGGAGTAGATTTTTAGATATGTTATATATCCAAGTTGCGTTGCCAATTACACCCCTGATGCATAATCCATCACGCGAATGCATAATCAGTCTTGCAGACATTTTTAATAATTCCATATAATTATAGGTGTCACGGAAATAATTATGGATATCCCGGTACCTAAAATTAATCGTGGACCTGACAATGAGAATATTTTCTTTTTGGGCCTACGCCTAAGTTTCCCACGGAACAAATACAACTGCTCACGCTACGAAAGCGCTTGGCCTAATAACATATAAGTCATTCAAGTTAGCCGCGGGCCTGCCCGATTCGTGAGACAATATAAAAAGAATGTTTCCATCCCAAGATTCTCTCAACCCTTTTTTTATTTTTTTATTCTTCTTCTTCCTCATTTAGAAATCAGGGCTATATAAAAGCTGAAACGTTAGTTCTCGATCAACCCAGTGAGTTCTCTACTGGTATGTAAGTTGCTCGTAATTTTTTTTGATTTTCTGTATTTTAGTTTAACTGATTTGGGGTTCTGGTTATGTAATTGGCAGCTTGAAAGTTACAGAGAATTTATTACGGTTCGCCCTAAAAAGAAGAAGAAGAAAGCAAGAGAGAGTTTATCAATACCATGACTGAAGCAACAAGCAGCACCTGTTCTGCTTCTTCTGGAGATCAGGTTTGCCATAAAGAAAATCAAAATATGTTTTATTTTTTCAGTTTTTTTCCTGTCGGATTGATTTTGTTTCCTTTTCTCCTTCAAAAGTGGGCAGCATTCTGGGGACCTCGTATGAATGATCCTCATATCCGTCAACTCAAGCTCCCAGATGGTGATATTCCTAATTGCTTTCATAATCGTAATATTCAAAAACAGTGGGACGGTTTAAGACTGCAGCTCCCAAGTGGTATGTATATTCACAACTTGGTTTGAAATTCTTATACTATATGTGCATTTCCATTAATTTGGTTTTGACATCTTTTGAATTTTGTATATTGTGATAGACATCCTGGATCTCTTAAACAAGACTGTAGGGTGGGATACTCCCCACGATGTGAAATCGGCTCAGGAAATGTACACTCGTGTTAGAGATGGACTGGAAGATCCCAGTTTCAATGTTGAAGAAGAACTAGAAAAGCTCAAGGTAAACCTGATTAATTAGTTTAAGTGGTTTTTTTTCTTCTTTTTCTGAATTGCTAGTTATATTGGATTGTTTGTGTTAATAAGGGTCTATCGTCTGCTCTGGGAAGTAAGTGTGATATTTTCGCGGAAAAGTGTGGACAATCCAATAGGGAGTATAGAGATTATTGTCAGACTCGTGTTGAGAAACTTGTTGAGCAGGTGAGTTCCGAGTCCATACATTTATATTCTTCTTATTTAAATGTAGTTGAATTAGCGGCTAACCTGTTACTTTCTTTTCCATCCGTAAAATAGGTACCCCGCATTAAGGATATGCCTGGATATGAGCATGAAATCACTTGGGATGAGAAGCTCTGGATTGAACTAGCTATAAGTAAAAACGCGCAAAAGGTCAAACAGGTTGAAGATTGTGCGATATATCTAGAGGTAAATACCTGGCACTAAGTTCTATTTTTTTTTATTATTTAATACCATAATTCTGAAGTTAGTTGTCTTCTTGTTAAAGGAGTTCCGTGAAGAAGTGAGGCCAATGGCTGAAAAAGTTGGAGAAGTGAAAGGGCAGTTGGGAAATGCTCGTAGGTTATTGAAGGGGGTGAATGAATTTATACTAATCCTACAAAAAACTAAGCAATGTGGATTTACCGTGGACAAAGACAAGAAGACAAAAAAGAGCTACACAAGGAAGCCAAGGTTACGCAAGTCGGGAGGTGGAAAGGAAGGAGGATGAGGAAAGGAGACATGCACAAGTAGGTTATGCAAGTCGAGAGGTGGACATGAAGGAGGTTGACGAAAGGAGACATACACAAGTAGGTTATGCAAGTCGGGAGGTGGACAAGAAGAAGGTTGAGGAAATGAGACATACACAAGGAAGCCAAGGTTATGCAAGTCGAGAGGTGGACAATAAGGAGGTTAAGGAAAGGAGATATACACAAGGAAGCCAAGGTTATGCAAGTCGGGAGGTGGACAGGAAGGAGGTTGAGGAAAGGAGATGTACACAAAGAAGCCAAGGTCATGCAAGTCGGGTGGGGTATGATAGACACATTTTTGTGTCCGATTTTTCTCGATTCTATATATTGTTAGGGCTCATTTTTGTATTTATTATGGTGTTTTGTTTATTTGTAGGTATTTTTGGCCAATAAACAATTTTGGAAAAAATTGGCTTGAAAAGTTGTCGGGAAAGCACCCGTAGGACACTTGCTATTCGGACCCCCGGTTTGGATAAGGGGCACCCCCAGGACACCCCTTAAGGCAGCTGCTAAAGGCACCCCTACTCTAGATAGGGGGCACCCCTTTACCTTCACGATTTGAATTCTCAAATTTGGCGGGAAACTGTTGCAAATGAAGAACAGATTTGGGTTTAGATTTTGGACGTGATTTTAAGAGATTCAATCACTAAACTCAATTGGGTTGGACTTGTTTATCTTAAACAGGGATGGTATGACTGCTTGGATCGATTAAATTGGGCTAGGTGTCGATCAGAAACAAAACAGGGGAGAAAACTATTTACGAAAACATGGAAAGATTTGGTCGATGTTTTGTTGGATTTTCTCAACTGTTGGATTTGGTATTAGTTGTAACAACACAACAAGATTTCTACGCGTGCTAGAATTGAGAGAAAATAGGAGTTGTCGACAAGTCAGGAAAGTTATTCTCGGCATTGTTTTGATTTATCTTTGGCAGTTACGTGCAATGGGAGAAGGTATAATCTTCATGGATTCGTATCTTCCAGATTTGGGAAGTTCATAACCATCAAAAGACGTGTTAACTGAGGTGGCAGAGTTATTATTGTTACTTGGCAGAAAGTAAAAAAAAAGATAACTCCGTAACTTTTGGTGAAAGGCAGGGGAGATTTTATCGAGTATTTTTGGTCCTGTTTCCTATATATAGGTTGAGAAGGAGTCATAACAAAAAATAAGAAAAAGTCAAAGAGTTGGGGGAAGTTTAGAGAAGAACAGAGAACGAAATCAAGAGTTGCAGGAAATTGTTTCTGCTGGTGCACAAGGAAGAACACGAAGAACAAAAGGCCATTGAAGACAGTCGTTTCTGGGGTCTTAAAATCAGCGACAAAGCAACAGTATTTATAACAGTTTTCTGTAACAGTTCCATCATAACAGCTGTTTTGTAACTCCGATACACTGTTGCAAACAGTCTGTGTTATTACTTTTCACTCTTTTAATCATCTTTTGAGAAACAAACACATATTTTGAGACCATGACTAATATGAGGAGTTAAACCCCATTGTTGAGGCGATAGAGGAAGCTATTTTTCCAACAAAAAGTGGTATATTCTTATTTATTTATTTATTGCAATTATTTTTATGATTGTTTTGCCTTGAGTGAAAATTGTTTGAATGATTCTTGTTAAGCAATTGTTATTTCTTTTGATAGAGCATGCTTGGACCTAGGTTTTTGATGTTCTATGCTTCGGATTTACACTTGTTATTTTGAGAATCTACTTGTTGCAATAGTTTAGAATCAAATTGAACGAGAAAATTGCATGAATACAAAGATTGGATTAAATCACTTTAAACTTGGAAAATAGTGGAATCTTAGCCTCAGTGTTCTTTTAATAATGATACCAACTTCGTCGGTGTTTTTTATAATTAGTAGCGAGTTTTCTATTTAGTTTTGAATTTAAGTCTAAAGTTATCCTTCACAAGTCTGAGAAACGAACTTCTACTTATCACTTTCAAAACTACATCAATTTTTGGAGCCGCCGACGCGGATTTGTTTTTAGGGTTTTAGATTTATTTTATTTTTATTATTTTTATTATTTTTGTTCTTTTTTATGTTTTTGGGTATTTATCTTGTGTCTACAGGTTCTGGATCATAAAGAAAATTGAGCCAAAGAGTTTGGTGATTTCATAAAGACTTGGAGCTAAAGATTAAAGCAAAAAGAACAGAAAAGAAGACAATTTTATTTTAGACAATTTTATTTTAGGGTTTGTTTATTTTCTTTTAGAAAAAAAAAACTGTATTAGGGTTTATTATTTTTGTAATTTTTCTTTTCTTTTTGGACTTTTGGACTTTTGGACTTTGGGACATTATTTTTTTTTTATTATTACCCTACGGAAGGGTACTTTAAATATAAAGTGTTTGAGAGAAGGAGGACAATTACGATATTGTCTCTGCACCTTGGGTTCGTACACTAGACATCGGAGTCAGTGGCCCGAGTCGACTACAATCGATTCATCCCCCGTCTGGAACGGGAGGTAAGATTCTATACACTCGTGAATCCCCTATCAGCGAGTTACTGGACTCCTTCGTATGCATATATGTTGAGGATTGAATACGGACACTTATTTTTCTAGTAAAGGGCAAGGCCTGGCCATACAAGATAAGGGTTCAGATTTCATCTCTGTTTTCTTCTTGCCCGCTTTAGGAACACGTAACCTACGCGAACCTAAGCCTAAAATTTTGACTAGAACGAGACTGATAGGGTAACAAGCTTAACAGGAAAGTCATTCGAAAAATATTGGTTACTCTTTTAAGCATACTTCGAAGTTCGTTGGCCTAGAGTTAGGATTATCGACCACTGGTACCCTTGTATATGCCAGTGTGTTGATATTAGTCAGACTAGTATCTCAGTCCATTATAATAAGTTCATTTTGGCGGAGGCCTTCAGACAGATATGAGAAACACCGTTCACCTAGTAAACATCAAAACCATCTATGTTTTTCTCTATATCCATCTTCTTGATCTATCCATGTGATTAGTTTCGACTCCGGATATTGATGTCCATAGTGCAACCATCTGAGTAGAGCTCTGTCACTTATATATGAATTTTAGTATGCTTGAGTGCAAACTCGTGTACAACAATTTGAATTTCGCATCAGGGTACTTCCTCCTGTAGTCAATAAGTATGCCAACCAAGGAGATTCTTCAGTGCCTTCCAAGGTTCTGTGTAGATAGCTAGGGTCTGGAGTATAAAGGTTTTGTGGGTATACCTCTGGTAAACCCTCCGGAGACAACACTTGGCCACTAGTAACACCTAGGGGTTTAAAGGCTTATTACATATGCTAAATGCAATCGACGATGCCTGCGGCAATAAGTTAGGATTTTATTTTTATTTTATTTTTGCTCGAGGACTAGCAAATAATAGGTTTGGGGGTATTTGATAGATAAATTTTTGTGTCCGATTTGTCTCGATTCTATATATTGTTAGGTCTCATTTTTGTACTTATTATGGTGTTTTATTTATTTGTAGGTATTTCTGGCCAATAAACATTCTTGGAAAAAATTGGCTCGAAAAGTTGTCGGAAGGACCCGGAGGACACTTGCTATTCGGACCCCCGGTTTGGATAAGGGGCACCCCCAGGACACCCCTTAAGGCAGCTGCTAAAGGCACCCCTACTCTGGATAGGGGGCGGCCCTTTACCTTCACGATTTGAATTCTCAAATTTGGCGGGAAACTGTTGCAAATGAAGAACAGATTTGGGTTTAGATTTTGGACGTAAATTTAAAAGATTCATTCACTAAACTCGATTGGGTTAGACTTGTTTATCTTAAACAGGGATGGTATGACTGCTTGGATCGATTAAATTAGGCTAGATATCGATCAGAAACAAAACAGGAGAGAAAACTATTTACGGAAACATGGAAAGATTTGGTCGATGTTTTGTTGGATTTTCTCAACTGTTGGATTTGGTATTAGTTGTAACAAAACAACAGGATTTCTACGCGTGCTAGAATTGAGAGAAAATAGGAGTTGTCGACAAGTCAGGAAAGATATTCTAGGCATTGTTTTGATTTATCTTTGGCAGTTACGTGCAATGGGAGAAGGTATAATCTTCATGGATTCGTATATTCCAGATTTGGGAAGTTCATAACCATCAAAAGACGCATTAACTGAGGTGGCAGAGTTATTATTGTTACTTGGCAGAAAAAAAAAAAAGATAACTCCGTAACTTTTGGTGAAAGGCAGGGGAGATTTTATCGAGTATTTTTGGTCATGTTTCTTATATATAGGTTGAGAAGGAGTCATAACAAAAAAAAAAGAAAAAGTCGAGAGTTGGGGGAAGTTTAGAGAAGAACAAAGAACGAAATCAAGAGTTGCAGGAAATTGTTTCTGCTGGTGCAAAAGGAAGAACACGAAGAACAAAGGCCATTGAAGACAGTTGTTTCTGTGGTCTTAAAATCAGCGACAAAGCAACAATATTTACAACAGTTTTCTGTAACAGTTCCATTGTAACAGCTGTTTTGTGATTCCGATACACTGTTGCAAACAGTCTGTGCTATTACTTTTCACTCTTTTAATCATCTTTTGAGCAACAAACACATATTTTGAGACCATGATTAATATGAGGAGCTAAACCCCATTGCTGAGGCGATAGAGGAAGCTATTTTTCCAGCAAAAAGTGGTATATTCTTATTTATTCATTTATTGCAATTATTTTTATGATTGTTTTGCCTTGAGCGAAAATTGTTTGAATGATTCTTGTTAAGCAATTGCTATTTCTTTTGATAGAGCATGCTTGGACCTAGGTTTTTGATGTTCTATGCTTCGGATTTACACTTGTTATTTTGAGAATCTACTTGTTGCAATAGTTTAGAATCAAATTGAACGAGCAAATTGCATGAATACAAAGATTGGATTAAATCACTTTAAACTTGGAAAATAGTGGAATCTTAGCCTCAGTGTTCTTTTAATATTGATACCAACTTTGTCGGTGTTTGTTATAATTAGTAGCGAGTTTTCTATTTAGTTTTGAATTTAAGTCTAAAGTTATCCTTCACAAGTATGAGAAACGACCTTCTACTTATCACTTTCAAAACTACATCAGGATATTGGAAGGAGTTTCAGAAAATGAGACACAACCAAGGTCATGCAAGTCGGGAGGTGGACAGTAAGGAGGTTGAGGAAAGGAGATGTACACAAGGAAGCCAAGGTCTTGCAAGTCGGGTGGGGTACTGGAAGGAGTTTCAGAAAATGAGACACAGACAAGGAAGCCAAGGTCATGCAAGTCGGGAGGTGGACAGGAAGGAGGTTGAGGAAAGGAGACACAGACGAGGAAGCCAAGGTCATGCAAGTCGGGAGGTGGACAGGAAGGAGGTTGAGGAAAGGAGACACGGACAAGGAAGCCAAGGTCATGCAAGTCGGGAGGTGGACAGTAAGGAGGTTGAGGAAAGGAGACACAGACAAGGAAGCCAAGGTCATGCAAGCCGGGAGGTGGACAGTAAGGAGGTTGAGGAAAGGAGACACAGACAAGGAAGCCAAGGTCATGCAAGCCGGGAGGTGGACAGTAAGGAGGTTGAGGAAAGGAGACACAGACAAGGAAGCCAAGGTCATGCAAGTCGGAAGGTGGACAGGAATGAGATTGAGGAAAGGAAGGAGGTGGACAGAAAGGAGGTTGAGGAAAATCTTCTCGAACTCAAGAAAGCGAGTGGAAAGTCATTGGAGAGCAAGGCAGCAGACAGGGAGTTTATGAAGAAGTGGGATCTTATTATGAACGATTTCTTTCTTTTTTCGGATTATTTGAGGTCGTGTACTGGTTAGGGAAGTTCAGGCAATGGAGGAATCAGGCAATTACTCATGAAGCAATAGGAATTCTGAAGACCAGTTCCAGTTTTTTGGGTTTCTTATTTAAGCATAGGAAAGGTAATCAAGTAGCAGATAGATTGGCAGAGGAGGCATGAAAACAGGGCATACACAAGCAGCAATGGGTTGCAATGCCAAACTATCTCTTTTCATTACTTTTACTTTTTTGATAGAGAGTCTTTACCTTCAGATATTGTTTATTTTCGAAACTCCGAGGAGCAGTTTTTGTTGGGGGATTCCCATATTTCAGGCCCTGTAACTGAAATAAGGACAACCAACAGAGGTGCTACCACTGTGTAATTTTCCTTTTTGTTCTATAAGATGTTTAATTTTCAAAAAGAAAAATCAATCGTGCAGAGAAGGAAAGAGAATGCAAACCCTAACCCTTAATCAACTTGTGAAAGTGTCTTGGAAGCTCGTTGTTTGTAATTTAAACATTTTCTACAGCCTGCTAAATGTAATGGGTGTGCTGTTGAGAATGCATTCACTCCTGTGGAGAAGTGGTTGGTGGAGAAGTGGTTAGTTTTCGATAATGTAAGTTGCCGAACTTCTTTGTTTCTAAATAAACATTATATAGACCCACTGCCTTGAATGCTTAAACTACACTTCATCGCAGGATATGTCAGATTAAAGAAGATGTTCAGTATTGCTGCTTGGGTGCTAATATTTGCAAAAGGTGCTGGCCATTAATGGCCATTGCTATTGAAGTGATTGATTCTGCACTCAGAGGTAGGAGTTCCTGCATTAGCTATTCTTGAAATTTTAACTCTTAGAAGAGCTGCCCCATTCTCAGTATTGTTGAGTAAACAGGAAAACTTGAACTCGCTGAGTACCCTAATTCAGATAATGACCTAATTGGATGGGCACTGCCATCCAATCTAATCATGTTTTTGGCAGCTGTATATTTCTCATGCGAGTCGAGCTTTCCAGCCGATTAGCATTTTAGCTATTTGAAGTTTTCTGCTTCATGTGCCGCCTCAGGATTATACTTTTTCTTTTACTCTGGCAAACAGGAAAAGCACTGACATCTTTTGTTCCTTTCTATAAGTTGCTGTACGAGATACTCGGCAGTTTTTTAGCTTATGCTGGTACAAGTAGGATAAAATGAATACCTGTCTGTTACTTCGATCCTTTGAAAGTTCTATCGTGCTACCTAATAAGTGTTAGCTATTCTGTATAATCGACACTATATTTTGTCGATACTCGATACAATTTATTATTTATCATACTTCCAGTTGTGAAGTATCAAGCAACTAATGTTTAGGTTTGTTAAGGATGTAACGCCTGGCCAATGTGTATAACGCAGAATCCCTTGATCATAATTTGAAAGTTGAAACCTAATCTTGACATTTAGTAACTGAGGAGGATCCTTATTTTTTTTCCACTGATCTCATGTGTCGTACTTTTTTTTTGAATTATATGGAAAGTCAAATAAAGACCTTACACTTGTTTTTTACTTAAAACATCTGTGTCTGTGCTTTAGGGAATCTTGGCTTTACTCATATTCTGTGTATATAGTGGTCGGCGTGGTGTTCATTGTTGTGTTTGCACTGCGCGAGCAAGAAAGTGGTGTGAATTTATTGAAGTATTGAACTGTATACTAACTTCGCCTTTATTCAAGAGATTTATATATATACTATTTATTCCTGCGGGTTAATAATTTACAGAGAGCTTTCATGTATATAGGCTGGTATACTGACTATTGCATCATATGAAAAAATCTCTCTTAGACTCTGATCAATCTCACGGGATTTTCCTAATTTATTCTTTCTTTCAGGGAAACCAAAATAGCGGTAAGAAACTAAGAATGTTTTCTTAGGAGGTCCTGTTCTTCATTTTTCTTTTGTGTAAATACAGGTGTTCTTTTGGACGTTTTCTAAGTCTCAATTGCTTTTCAAGTTTTACCAAGTACTACCATATTGCAGAAGATCACATCAACAAGTAAGGAGACCCTTCTTTGAAGACGAATTTCTCTGTGGACGAAATCTACTTGAAACAGAGGAGAAGTTTGAGAAGATTCTTGAAATGATTCCTGATGAATGTATGGGACTAAACTATCTCTTAGCTACACCTGTTGGTCTTTTCAAGGTCTTATTTAATTGTATTCTCTTAAGTTGCAAATCTTAGACGCATGCATATATAACAATTTCGATATCCTTGCAGCTATACAGCGCAGTGAACGGCAGTGGAACCATCGGTCCTCAAACTTCAAAGAAGATATGAATGGTGTTGGGTGGGAGAAATTAAATCATCTGCAGTTAGGCAAGCAGGAGGTACCGACCCACAAAAAAAGGTGTTTCTGCCTAAAAATTGATATTCTCTTGCCTTAAAAAGAAATCAAAATTACTCACAATGGTAAACCTTGTAGTGTAGAAAAGAGATCTATAGCTCGGAAAGACTTGATTGATGATTTCGAGATTTATAGAATCACATGATTGGATGATCATTTTATTGTATCATTTGCTTTTTTATGCGTCCAGTGATCTAGGAAGTTTATGTCTTCCGTAAGTGAGCATAGCTGCTTATAAATCTATATGAAATTTAGATCATTATTTAGTACCCAACTGGAGTGCAAATTTAAAATCTCAAATATATTTCTTACCTTTTGTGCTCAGCAGCGGCCTAACCAATACTATATCTCGTCATTTACTTGTTATAGACGAGAAAAATAAAAATCATGCTGATGTAGAAAAATCTTAACCAAGTATGAATATCAATAGATATCAATAACTTGAATGTTTAAACTGCTTCTTTGTTTCTAAATAATCATTATTCAAACCCACTGCCTTGAATGTTTAAACTGCATTTCATCGAAGGATATGTGATATGTCAGATTAAGACGATGTTTGATATTGCTGATCGGGTGCTAATATTTGCAAAAGTGCTGGCCATTAATGGCAATTGTCTGCACTCAGAGGTAGGAGTTCCTGCATTAGCTATTAAATATTAAATCTTAAAAGAGCTGCCCCATTCTCAATGTGTTGAGTATCAAGCTACTAATGCTTAAGTTTGTTATGGCTGCAATGCAGAATCATAATTTGAAACCTAATCTAGTCATTTAGTTACTGAGTAGGATCATTATTGCAGGTTGAACAATGCACAGAGAGCAGCTATTGCAGACTATCTTCATGTATATAAGATGGTAGACAACTACAATATCATATGTAAAAATCTATCTTAGAATCTGATCAATCTTACTGGATCTTCCTAGGTTATTCTTTCTTTCGGGGAAACTAAAATAGCCGTAAGAAAGGTTTCTTGGGAGGTCATGTTCTGAGTCCCCTTTGAAGAGGAATTGCTTTGTGGACAAAATCAACTTGAGACAGAGGAGATGTTGGCGCAATGCGGAAATGTGATGGGTTTATGGAAATGATTTTGAAAGAGAGGTTGGTTAATTGGAAAGTGAGGCTTTGATTAATATGAAAATGAAAATGTTACAAGATGTTTGTGTAGCAACTTTGGCTTCCACTAGTTGTTTACAAAGAGGCACTTTGGCTCTTACTCTAACTCTAGCTCTCACTCTACTACTTGGTTACTCACTTGAGTTTTTGATTGTTGTTGGATGATCCCAAATGAATCCATCCTATGCCTATTTATAGGCTTCATGACCAACTCCTTACTTTTCTAGATAGTTCTATCTAGACTCTTCTTCAAATTAGATATTATAAGAAAATTCTAGAGAAAAGAATTCTCTAGATAATACTTGATGTAAAGAAGGCCTAGAAGATTCTAGTATTTGGGCTTTACTTAGAGTAGATGATTATTTGGGCCTTACTATTGGGTTTTCACAAATTATGTTTTAACACCCCCTCTTAATTTGTGATGTTAAGTTTTTCTCTAAAATGATTGAATTTGTCCACTGTGACTGCTTTTGTGAAGATGTCGGCATTTTGCTCTTGTGTTGGACAAAATTGGAGCTCAATTTCTTTGTTTTCGACCAGCTCTCTGATAAAGTGATGTCGTAGCTCTATGTGCTTCGTCCGTCCGTGAAAGACTGGATTTTTTGTCATTGCAATTGTAGACATATTGTCAAGTAGATAGTCGTCGGCTGCTTTTGCCTTTGTTGTAGGTCGGTCATTATTCTTCTCAACCATACTGCTTCACATGCTGCACTTGTTGATGCTATGTACTCTGCTTCGGCTGATGATAGTGCCACCGTACTTTGCTTTTTAGAACTCCAAGAGATAACTTTTGTTCCCATACAGAAAACATAGCCTGATGTGTCTTTCGATCTTCAATAGAACCTGCCCAATCGCTATCTGTGAAGCCAATTAAATCATTGTCTTTTTCTCTTGTATACTTGATGCCAAAATTCTTTGTTCCTTGATATATCGAAGAATTCTCTTCGCAGCGACATAGTTGTAATTTGCTTGGCTCGCTCATATACCGAGAAACAATGCTGGTTGCATGACTATGTCTGGCCTTGTATTTGTTAAGTAGATCAGTGAGCCGACTAGACTTCTAAATAAGGTTGGATCAACTTTTGTCGCTCCATCATTTTTTACCAATTTCTCATTGGTACCCATTGGAGTTGCAATTGGTTTGCAATCCATCATGTTGAACCTTTTCAGTAAGTCTTCCGCATATTTTTCTTGAGAAATGATATTCTTCTGGAGATTGTTTTACTGAATCCCAAGAAAAATATCGCATAGTCCTAAGTCTGTCATCTCATATTCTTTCATCATCTCCTTCTTAAATTTTTCTGTCATCTCTTGTTTTGTACTGGCATAAATTAAATCATCAACATAGAGACAGACAATTAGGAAGTCCGTACCTTGTTTTCTGATGTAGAGTGATGGCTCACTTGGACTTTTCTCAAATCCATTATCTCGGAAATACTTGTCGATTTTGCTGTTCCATGCACGCGGTGCTTGCTTAAGACCGTATAGTGCTTTGCGGAGACGATATACCATTTTTTCTTTTCCTTTTCGGATATATCCTTGAGGTTGTTCAACGTACACCTTCTTCTAGTTCTCCGTTTAGGAACGCCGACTTTACGTCTAATTGGTAGACTTTCATTTTGAGTTGAGCTGCCAAAGCTAACACCATCCGATTGTTTCCATGCGAGCGACTGGGGCGAATGTCTCGTTGTAGTCAATTCCTGGTTGCTGGGAATATCCTTTTGCAACTAGCCTTGCTTTGTGCTTTTGAATTGACCCATCTTCATTATATTTGTCTTGTAGACCCATTTCAGACCAATTATTTCTTTATCAACTGGCTGATTGACGAGCTCCCATGTCTTATTTTTCTCAATTACTCGCATTTCTTCGTCCATGGCGTTTCTCCATTTTTCTTCTTTCGCCGCTCCTCATATTTTTGAGGTTCTAGTGCTATAAAAGCACAATTAGATACATTATAAATATCTCTTAGGGAACGCACCTTTCTAGGTGGGGCACTTGAGTCAGATGAGCTTGGACTTTGTTGTGTTGGACTAGGAGATCTCGGGCTTGCTGGTGGAGTGTTTTCTTCTTGGTGTGACAGATATGGCTCTTCTTCGATGAGTAGTGGAGACTCGTGGTTATCTGGTTCATCATTCCAATCCCAAGCTTTGAATTCATCAAAGATAACATCTCTTGATATTACCAGTTCCTTTGTATCTGGATTTAGAAGTCTATAGGCTTTAGACTCCTCGCTATATCCGATGAATATAAGCTTTTCTCCTTTTTCATCGAACTTTTCTCTATGTTGGGATGGAATATGTGAGTATGCTACACAACCAAAAATTCTGAAAGAAGTTACCTCAGGCTTTTTCTTATGCCATCCCTCGTATGGAGTTTTATTGTGAACCGCTTTTGTTGGCGAGCGATTAAGGATGTACACTGCTGTGTTGACTGCTTCCGCCCAGTAGGTGTTGGGTAGCTTCCTTGCTTTTAGCATACTGCGAGCCATTTCCACGATCGTACGATTTTTCCTTTCCGCGACGCCGTTTTGTTGTGGAGTGTATCGGACGGTGAGCTCCTTTTTAATTCCATTTTCTTTGCAGTAGTTGATAAACTCTTTTGAAGTAAATTCTCCACCACGGTCTGTACGGAAAACTTTCAATTGATGGCCACTTTGCTTCTCTGCCAGCGCCTTGAATTCTAGGAATTTAGTGAATGCCTCGGACTTTTGCTCAAGAATGTACACCCACATCATCCTGGTATAATCGTCCACGAATAAGAGAAAATATCTTCTGTTGTTGAGTGAAGTTGTTCTTGTCGGACCGCATATATCAGCGTGCACCAATTCGAGGGGCCTTCTTGCTCTCCACGATGTCTTCGTAAATGGAAGTCTATGAAACTTCCCTAGAATACAACCTTCACATACTTTATCTCCACCGTCGATATTGGGAAGACCAATTACCATGCCTTTTGATTTTAGAACCTTTAAGGATCTGTAGTTGAGATGCCCGTATCTCAAATGCCATAGCTTTCCTTCGTCAATATGGTTGGTACTCATTGCACAATTTTCAATTGATGGCATAGATAGGGGAAAGACAAAATTTCCTGACATTTTTACTTTTGCCACCAATTGATTATTAATTTTATCGTAAATTGTGCATTCTCCGTCTTCGAAATGTAGTGAGTACCCTTTTCTTATAAGTTGTCCAACACTTAATAAATTTTGAGCTAGGCCAGGAACATAAAGAACATCAGATATGTATCGAGTTTTACCTGACCTTGTACGTACGGATATGACTCCTCTTCCTTCAACATTCTGGAACTTTCCATCTCCAAGTTTGACTGGCGGAATCTCTTGTTCCTCCAATTTTACGAAATATTCTTTGTTTCCTGTCATATGGCTGCTGCATCCGCTGTCGACGTACCATATACCTTGCGATTCTTGTTGCGAGGTGAGGCAGGAATAGAATACTTGATTCTGAGAATTGTTTTTCTCGGAATAGTTTGCTTCATTAAGCCAACAATCTTTCTCCATGTGATTTAATTTATCACACTTGGTGCACTTATACTTGCAATCTTCAGTTGCATGTCCAAACTTTTTGCAAACATTGCATCGGAGATTTGAGGAGTTATTTTTTCCGTACCTTTGATTGTTGTTTCTATAACCTCCTTTTCCTTTTCCACGTCCGCGGTAGAAATTTCTGGGTCCTTGATTTGACGTCGACCCTTTCTCGTACTGCGAGTTGGATGACGATCCCCCTCTGGAGCTTTCTTTTTTGGCTTCTGTATTTTTCTTCTCACTGAAATTTATTTTTGATTGAAATGCCCGCTCCAATGGTTGCTCCGCGAACCTATTTATTCTTTTCTCGTGCGCCTCGAGTGAACCCATTAATTCATGTACCGAGAGAGTCGATAAATTTTTTGATTCTTCAATGGCAGCGACGATATGATCAAATTTGAATGGTAAGCTTCTTAATATCTTTTCTACCACTCTTTTATTTTCAATGGTATCTCCATAACTACTGATTTGATTTACTATGCCAGTAACTCTTGAGAAGAAGTTCTGGATAGTTTCATTTTCTTTCATAAGTAAATTATCAAAATCTCGCCATAAATTTTGTAGTTTAATGGAGATTACCTTTTCTGATCCTTGGAATGCTACTTTGAGAATATTCCAGGCCTCCTGTGAAGTTTTTGCCACCGAAATTCGAGGAAAAATAGCTTTGCTTACGCCCTGTTGTAGAAACAGTAATGCTTTAGCATCTTTCTTCTTATTTTCCTTATACTCTTTTTTCTCTGCGTCCGTCCATGACGACAGAGTTTCTACCGACTCTGGTACTTTATAACCTTCTTCTATAAAATCCCATAGGTCTTGTGAAATGAATAGTGTCTTCATTTGTAGACTCCAATAATCGTAACTCTCACCATCAAAAATTGGAATTAGACTTTGGGCATAGTTGAAACCTTGAATATTTTGGTTAATTGCCATGAGTAGAGTTTTAGGATTACTGGGTTAGGTTTGCTCTGATACCAAAATTGTTGGCGCAATGCGGAAATGTGATGGGTTTATGGAAATGATTTTGAAAGAGAGGTTGGTTAATTGGAAAGTGAGGCTTTGATTAATATGAAAATGAAAATGTTACAAGATGTTTGTGTAGCAACTTTGGCTTCCACTAGTTGTTTACAAAGAGGCACTTTGGCTCTTACTCTAACTCTAGCTCTCACTCTACTACTTGGTTACTCACTTGAGTTTTTGATTGTTGTTGGATGATCCCAAATGAATCCATCCTATGCCTATTTATAGGCTTCATGACCAACTCCTTACTTTTCTAGATAGTTCTATCTAGACTCTTCTTCAAATTAGATATTATAAGAAAATTCTAGAGAAAAGAATTCTCTAGATAATACTTGATGTAAAGAAGGCCTAGAAGATTCTAGTATTTGGGCTTTACTTAGAGTAGATGATTATTTGGGCCTTACTATTGGGTTTTCACAAATTATGTTTTTAACAGGAGAAACTTGAGAAGATTCTTGAAATGATTCCTGATGAATGTATGGAACTAAACTAACGATCAACTACACCTATTGGTCTTTTCCAAGTCCTTTTTGATCGGATCTTCTTAAGTTGCAAATCTTAGACGCTTACGTAACAATTTCAATATCCTTGCTGTTATTGCAGCTAAGCTTTGGGTCGGTCCAACTCTTATGAAGATAATGTTCGGTGGGAGGAAAAAAAATCATCTGCAGTCAGGCAAAGCAGAAGGTACTGACCCATAAATAAAAAAGGCTCCTGCCTAAATGGTAAACCCTGTGTTGTAGAAAAAAGATCTAATGCTCGGAAAGACTTGCTAAATGATTCTGAGTACATGATTGGATGCTCATTTTATGCTGATTAAATGAGCATTAGCTGCTTATTTGAAATTTATTTCATCTTTGGTACCGAACTGAAATCCAAATTTAAAATCTCAAACTCCAAATGTGTTGCATATTAATCAAATATCTTTCTTATCTTTTATCCGCAGCCTAACCGATACCGTATCTTGTCATTCACTTCTACAGACAAGAAAAACAATAATCAATAAGGAATATGCCTATGTAAAAAACTGTAACTTGGTATTAGTATCTTAGAAATATATAAAACAAAGGTAGATTGTTATGTTTCAATTGCTGAATTTCGAGAGTCGGTTTCATTATTTTGGATACTTCGAAAGTCAGTTTCATTTAATGCTGCCCATACGATTACAATTTCTAGATCGTTTATTGTGTTAAATGTGCAGGGGCTTTGAAGGCGTATTGAAGAAATAGCTCTCTTATACCTATTTATAAACCTATTCTTGTTCTGCACCTGACTTTCAGTAGGGATTATCTCCAGGCTACAAAACTTACGAATCATTTGCTGAATCAGCTTTTCCTTAATGCTAAACTTCCATGAAGGGCGGTTGGGAATGTAAATAGTATTTGTTACTATAATTATCTTTAGTTCCATATATCTGTAGATGGGGAAAAACGATTTGCTGATTTTTACGGAATTGAGGAGATGACCTTGCGGAGAAGACTCCTTGAACCGAGCAAATGCTCAACCTTACACAGATGCGCTGCAAGAAGGGAGTGCTTTAAGTTCGAGATATCAATCTGTAGGACTCCGTCCTAAACCAAGAACAATGGCCGTTCCAGAGTCAATTGGGTCACAAGAGAGGATAGGTTGATCTGTAGGAGGGAAGCTGAGAAATGTGTGAGATCAATGGTGATCAAAGATTGTAGGTGTGTTGTGTATTCTGCGTAAGAAAGCTTGAATGATTGAATTTACTCAATTGAGAGTGATTGCTCAGACGATGAGTTCGTGTAGACGAAAGATTGTCCGTGTGAACTTGCTGAGGAATTCTTGTCTGTTTCAATCATGATTCATAGGCCTTTTATATTGCTGAATTAAAAACACTGTGATCCCGTAAAGTGTGACAGTTGCTAGAGTCAAAGAGTGGGGAAGTGGGAAATAATGTCAAAACCAGTTGCTCATCGTGCGGAGATTTGATTAATTTTCCACCCACTACTTTGCCAACTCCTCCAACTGACTGCACGACTTGTTCACATTCTGGTCGTGTGTTTGAACACACGTGTCGTAGACCGCCAAACCAAAACCCTAGTTAATATCCCCCCATGTGACACGGTTGATGTCTCGTGATTGTGGAGTCAGTTGCTGACTTTATGGGACGATGAGTCCTTATATTGCTGAGTTGAACATATTTTGCAAATGTTGTGAGACTCATGAATTAAACACGTCTGTTGAGACGAGGTATAACAAATATTGATAACCTAAGACGAGCAAACTGTGTTGCTGAATTGATGAATATTGATAGTTGAACCAATATTCCTTAGTCTGAGCAAATATTACTCATTTGATGAATTCTTGGTAGCATGACCAAATAAAATATTAATTTAAGATACTGACTGCTGGGCCGAGTATAATAAACAAAAGTGTTAATCACGGGATCAACATAAAATTATCAGTATTTGAATCTGCTCAGAATTATGTTTTTGCAGAGCTCTGGATTCAAAACCCTAATTTTTGATTGATGATTTATTGAAAATCAACCGCAGAGCGAAGCAGGGACCGGCTACATGGGATGACGAGTCGACCATGTAACGCCCAGATGCTCGAATGAGCAAAATACCGAAGTCTCCTGAAGACCAGATGGTGAAAGGATGATTAAATGCTGGTTTAATAATTTATTAAAATAATGCTCGTGTGAGCGTTAGGTAATAAAACCTAATTATAGAGAGATGAGGGACCGACCAAGAGGGCATGAGACCGGCCCTTGGTGGTCATGGGACCAGTTGATGGTCATTTGAGCAAACCCATAATTGTTTGAAAAGAGTTTGGACCTAATATGAGCAATTGATCAAATTAGGTCAAAATTATTAAAACATGTGGGACCGGCTATTTGCAATCCTTAAGGACACCCTTGGTCGGTCAAGGGGATGTGCCCGTGTCACCATAATATCCGTGTCTCATTACTGAGAGTTTCGATATTTTCCGGTGCGCGTTTGAGCAACGTTTTGAGAAAATATGAAGGATCCAGGGTTTTGCTGAAACTAGGAAAAATTCATGAGATGATGAAAAAAAATTAATAAAATAGGGGATTGCAAAGTGTGGGACCGTCCACGGCTAGGGAATCACCGGCCAGCTAGCAAGCTCGGTCCCGCAACACTTTTCCCAATTTTATGTAATTTTCTGTATTTTTCTCTGATTTGAGGGAAATTCCATAAAACTGAAGAATTTCATGAAATTAAGGGATTTCTATGAGATTAGGGAAATAAAAATAATAATAAAATAGGGAGTGATGAAGTGTGGGACCGACAATGACCAAGGCATGGTCGGTCGGCCAACAGGCACGGTCCCAAGGCACTCTTCCCAATTTCATAATATTTTTCATGATTTTAGGGAAATATCATAAAATCAAGAGGTTTGTTGAAACCAAGGTATTTTGTTGAAATCATGGAGTTTTCATGGAATGAGGAAAACAAAACAAATAATAATAATAGAATAAGAGCGCGTGGTACCGGCTAGGGCATGACCGTCCGGCTAGGGCCCGGTCCCACGATTTCCCTAATTTTATAATATTTTTCATGGGTTTAGGGAAAAATCATGAAATCAGGGAATTTTCATGGGATGAGGGAAATAATAAAATAATAAGGAACCATGAGGTGCGGGACCGGCCACTGCTAGAGCATGGTCGGCCGGCTAGTGAGCTTGATCCCATGACACCTTTCCTAATTTTTATTATTTCATTGACATAAGGAAATACCATGAGACTATGGAATTTCCTTGAGACGAAGGAGATTTCCTCAAATGAAAGAATTTTTATGAGATCAGGGAAAAACATTAAAACATGATAAAATATGAAATTGGACATGGGACTGGCCACGACGTGACTGACCGGCCGGTAAGCCCAGTCCCCTAGCGTCTTTGCCAATATTTTTTTATTATTATTTCTCTTCCTATTTTGCATAGGTTCATCATTCCTTCGTGTTTTGAAATGCTTGTTTGCGCATTCAGATGCTGGTCTGTGTATTATTGCTAATACACTTGCACCATTTTAATCAGGGCTTACTCGATAGATGCTCAGATACCTGTACATTGAATATCTATTACTAACCCATGGAATTCTGCTGGGAAGAACCATAAATTGAAGTAATGAAATATTCGAAGAATCTTAGAATATTGTTGAATATTCAGTTACGATTAGAGATAATTAATTGATGGCTCTATACTAGCAGGAATGCTATCTAGGAGCATTAATTATCTTAGAATTGAGCAATATGAACTTGCTGGAGTGTCATATTTCTCTTATATAGTCAGGGGCCTTGTTGCATCCTGAAGACGTCGTTGCTCTATACTAGCAGGCATGCTGTCTAGGAGCCGTCCAATCTTTCGATTCCATATAAAAATAATTACTGAAATTGCTTAGTATTCATGAGATGTGCCGTTGTCTTAGCTGAGAGACTACACATCTACATATACTCTGAGAGACATCCTTCTCAGTCAGAGATGTATGGCTTGAGCTTTCATGCTTTAATGAGAGACATGAGTCTCAATACTCGTCCGATTGCCGGATCAGGAGCATGTATAATTATGGTTTTACGATTTTACCCTTGTCGAAAATCCACCATCTACATCAAGTCCCCTTCTTAGTGAGAGACAGTCATGTTCCTCAGTCAGCACTGAATGGTGATTTTCCAGTTACAGACAAAATAAGTAATTGAACTTAGTCATAAGATAAGGCGTTACCGGATTTCGACAAAATAAGCAAACCATGGTTTAGCGAAAAACCCAGTGGCATAATAGAGCGTCATCCAGCGAGCATAAATTGGTGTAGAACCGCTGATTTGATGGTGGAACCTTGGTTGGTTTAGGATTCATGGGCCGGGCCCGAAAAGAAAATCCTTATGGAATTAGGTTTTGGAAATAAAATTTGATATAAAAGGGAATTAATCCTTTTTTTATTTCTTCCCACAACCGACCACCTTATTCTTCTCTTCACCACCTTCATGTCAGAGCAACAAGAGGAGAAGGAGAAAATTCGCTGGAGTTGCTGACCGCCGGCGCCGTCCGGCCGGCACCGACCAGGTAGGGTTTTTTTTTTTTTTTGGTTTGCTGATTTCATGAGTTGCTAATGCTTTGATCATGTTAAAATTCTATACATGTGTATATATTAGTGTGATTTTTGTAGAAAAACCCTTATTTTATTAAACGTATGTTCGTTCGATCATTAGTTCAAGAATCTAGCAATAATCCCTAACTTGAGAGAGATTTTTCTTTTGAAATAGACATGTGTCCAGTGATAAAATTTTGTTTATGAGCTTTCATGGAAACCAAAACTTTATCTCAAAAGATGTAAGCTTTTCACAAAACCGAAAGAAACCTTCGTTTCAAAGAAAGACGATCATACGAAGGGAAAGAGATTTTTTTTATAGGAAACCGTGACATATTATACAAAATATGATGCCATATTTTATTCAAGTGAGTTTGTTCGCATTAGATAAAAAATGAAAATTTACATGAGTAATTCACGTTAATTATTGCTTTGTAAAATCAAAACATGGGTTGTAAGTAACCCTCGAAATTAGACAATTTATTTATGATGAAATATTGTCTTGGTGTAAATTTCATATCCCAGTTGTGGATGTTTATACTATGAAAATTGTGTCTATGATTTTATGAAAAATCAGTTTCGAAAATTAATAAAGCTTCGTTCATTATTGCAGGTTTCAAGGAACGAACTAATTTTGGAGTGATAACTCTTGCAGCACAATCACTACTGTTAGTGAAATTGTAAGGAGGTAAGAGTTAAGAATTACCATTTTTGTATATGTCTGCATAGGTATTCTGTTGTCATATTATATGACTCCACCATATTGTCGAAGTTTTCACCTTGTATGATGATATACTGAAGTAGAATGCTTTGTGAACATTACAGCTACTTTGCAAGGATGTCTGACTCCCAGGAAAATGACGCCTCCAAAGATGATACGTGTATGGATGAGACTTCCATTGGTGATGAAGACGAAGAAACACCTGGAATCAAAAATGTCCCAAATATAGATGATGCATTCTTCGCGGTTTAGCAAGAAACTGAAAGACATCTCAGAACTCCAGCATTTCGTCTTCTGATAAATCCCAGAGTGGTTGTTCAAAAGAAATTGGTGACTCCTCGAGCAGCTATTCGATTCTTCCTCGAAAGAGGACTTTTCCTTGCCTCAATTATAGAATTCAAGCTCTCTCGACGACCTTTAGAGAAATTCTCCGGATGGGCAAGAAACATGTTGGGTTCTCCTCGTGTTAGAGCTATGCTGGATAGAGCACAGGTTACCAGAGCTATTCAAGCATCCAGATATTTGTATATTTTTCATGATGCGCGAGGTATTGTGGCCCTTCTTGCTCGCTGGTGCATTCCAACTCATACCTTTATATGCAGCTGGGGAGAGTTTACTATGACCCTGGAAGATGTAGTTGCTTTATTGCATCTTCCAATCACAGGTAATTTTCCTGAAGAGCTTTCAACGGAGGAGAAAGCAATTTCCAACACCTTAACAGCTGAGATGGAGAGAATTAACAAGATTTCTGGCAAAGGTTGCTATGCTCACTGGTGGCCAGGAGATGTCCCTCTTGACGAACCTGATGGTATGTTGTCTATTGCTGCCTTCTTGTGTTTATGGCTGTCCAGGGACGTGTTTGAAGACATCGGAACTTTGCTAAAGCCATTTGTAATCCCTTTTGCCATTAAGATGGCTCAAGGTGAACAACTTCCCATAGGTAGCCTTTTCTTGGGTTCTTTGTACTCTAACCTGGATTCCTTGGTTATAGACTCTAGTGTTTCAGACGGTTTTATGAAGATTGAATGCTACGCCAATACGATGTTTCTCCAGGCCTTGATGTGGGAACGCTTCAAGAAGTATGCACCTATTCCCCGTAGTATCTTGTAAGGGTTGAATGCTTCTGATTCTCGACGGATTTTTCCTGCGAAGGATAACGCTAGGATCATGCGCTGGTCAACGAAGCAACCTCAATCCAAGACGCGCTTCATTGATGTATTAGACAATGAGTCTGAGTTTATCTTCCGTACCTGGGTGCTAATTACTCCTTATGTTTCTCAATTGATAACTTTCAATGCTGGAGAAAGCATGGCTTTGAAATCTGGTGCTGACTTGAGCGATGGAGAAAGATCCTTCATGTTGAGTTTCACTCCAGGTCATTTGATAGCAGAAACATATGGGGACTTTTCGGTGGAAGAATACAACATTGACAGAGTATCCCGTTAGATGGGTATGGACCAATGCGTCCCAACTTTTCGGAGGATAAAACCATCAGCGGAACAGCTTAAGACTTGTTTAGATCGTACACATGTTGAAGGAAGCTCTTATATGGTTCCCTTATGCTGAACGAATTACATATGTAACTCCGGGTTATATAGATTTCTGGGACCAGAAGTTTGAGCGCTTACATGATTTTGTGATGGTTGGACAACCTTTAGTGAAAGAGCCTCCTTCTGCTGAGATGAGTGCTTCTCGACCAAGATTAAAGAATATTTCTGGCGGCGATAAGCGAAAGACATCTCCAGGATGTTCACCAGTATGTATCTTTTGCATATTCTTCATATAACCCGAATAATTGTCCTTAATTACTGCATCAATTTCCTTTTGCAGGACGGTCATGCTGTGAGACCTCGAATTGAAGTGAATTTCTCAGAAGCGGAAACAATCATTCACGATGGAGAAGGAAGGAACAAGAATTGCAAGCTGTTTCCTAGCACCATAAAGTCCCCGGTTGTTTCTTTGGTGAGTGGTCTATACTTTTCCGCCATGACTTACTATACCCGTATTATTAGGATCGTAAAACCAATATTTGTTATTTGGTTACAGAACTTTGCTCCATCAAGTATTGACGGTCTTCAATTCTCTGCTGCTGGGCAGACAATTTCTGATTTGAGCGTTGAAGAAGAAAATAATGTAAGTACTTCTCCACATAGCGGCATACGATGTTTCATGTATGAAATTCTAATTGTTTGAGAATATTTCCAGGAGGATGTCGTCATGGAAGTGGAGAGTGCTGATACTCGGTCATCCTCGGAGAATAGAGATGAAGAAAATTCCCAAGGTTCGAAACCGAATGGAAGTAATGAGCCTCTTGATGTTGACACGGGCAATTCCAATTCCTTGAATGCTTCGGAGACTTCCCAAGTAAGTACATATCCTGTGACCTCTTCATAGAAGTATGAAATTTCTATTTTGTGAACGAATGAATGAGAATCCACGTGAGTATACGAGTAATTTTATCGAAATACGTCACCAGAAAATTTCAGACTTCAGCCTTCAGTAGAAACGCTGTAAAATCTTTGTTTGAAGTCGTATTTTCGCAGTCTGCATATGCACTTTCAAACCCAAGAAATTTCCAAGATTTTTCAAAGAATATTTTTGAATTTAGAGCAAGTTTAGGGCCTGAAAAAGGCAAAACAGTAAACTTTCAGGAGATTTTCAGAACTTTTTCAGACTGTACGTTTCCCAATGTTTTGACCACATATCCTTGCTCATTCATCGGATTATTATGAAATTTTAACATGCTGTAGAGGACATCCATACGAAGAGGATGGTATATAACACACACTCATATTCTTTGTATATTGCTCCCAGTTCGTCATCTTGTACAGGGCAGAGTAAAATCTCTTCAGATGATCTTGCCGCAAAACGTACTTTTATGATCCTCATGCTATTTGCTCGAGTCTTGAATGCATAATGATTAACCTTGATGATGCTGGAATGTTTGTATGCTGTAATTTATGATCCCATTTGGTTTCCATGTTTAGATTGCTCTAACCTCATGTAATCTTCGTATTAGGTGCCAAATACCGAAGTTGAGGATACTGAAACCAATAAGGACAATTCGAGCAGCCCCGAAGTTATTGATGAAGAGACAACCGTCCCTGCACTTCAAGGCCATGATAAGGTTGTTACCGAAGTTATGGAAATCTCGGTTGTTGCTGCTCCAGTGATAGAAGAAACCGAGCCCCAAGTAGAGGAAACTGAAGGAACCGTCGCCATGACTGTAGAAGTTGCTCCAGATGTTGAGAACCGTATAGTGGTGCATAAATATCCAAGTGCAGGATTTGATTTTGATCCTCCATTTGATGCATGACTCCCATATCACGAACTGATTGGAGGATTCAGCGTTCCTATCGGATATGCAGGCTTGTACGAGAAAATATGGAAGAAGTTTGACCACATAATTGTTAACAGGAATCCTGGACGTGCTTATGCTTTAACAATGCAAGTAAGTGTAATCTTGCATGTTGTAAGTGATATATGCACTAGGTCCAGAAATATTGTGACTCCAGATGTACTCTTTGATTGGGAGTTCAACTTGGAGAATTCCGAAAGACTTGGCTTCAACGTAAAGTGGCTCCGTAAGAAGATAAATGCTATCAAGGACTCGTGTGAGAATAACATACCCTTTCCAAATGATGCTGTGATGGAGAAAGAAGACAAGATTGCTAGGCTAACTGAAGAGCTGAACAAGGAGAAGGAGGTTTCGTAAATCTTGAAGGATACAGAGGAGCGAATTCTTTGCTGATTTCCTTTTAATAATCTCTTGAACTTCTGAACTTCCGAGAGATGTGAGGTTTTATTTTGGTTTTGACATTGATTGGTTTTGGACTTAGTAGATGATTGAGGATTTTCTTTTGGATTTGATAGAGATTTTATTTAAGTAATAATGAACTGAATTTTGATAAATTGTTGAATTCAAATATTGAATGCAAGTATTGCAAACGTTTTGGAGGAATTGAAATACAATGAAAGAAAATCCTAAATGCCAAATCCAGACGTCATGAATGCTCAAATGTCCAGTACCTCAAATGCCCAATAATTTTAGACAAATGCCTTAAGCCAATTCTCGTGGATCACTGGAAAGGTCCTTCTATCTGTGTTGATCAACCTGTAGTATCCTCCGGTTATGGACTTAGCAACCATAAATGATACTTCCCAATTGGAGTTTCTTCCAGGGTGAAGGTTGCACTGATTTGCTTTGAGAACTAGGTCTCCTTCACAAAATTTGTTAGGCTTGGTTGTTCGTGCCTTGAATATCTTCTGCTGATTAGAAATTCCTCGCATGATGGGATTCCATGGCTTTGGCACATATGGACACTCGTGCAGAGGGGAGTATCCAGCGTACTGTCTATCATGCTTAGCCATGTTTTCAGCAATAAATATTTCGATTGAATGACCAATTTGAAGAGGCTCTGTGCGTAACCACTTGGTGTAATATTGCTGAGGTGAGACTATCCACTCGTAGATTTTTGTAATTGCTAAGTTGTTAGAAGGGAGGAGTCCCCGGACCAGAGTAGCATATTTGAACATTGGTATTATTGGCGCATGAAGAGGAATAATACTTGCCTGAGTATGAAACTTTTTGACAAAGGCGTGTGCACTTTCTCCAGGTTTCTGTGTGAGCTCCATCAAAGCTTTAACTTCCTCCAGATGCTCAAATGGTGGGGCATCCTCTATTTCTTCCGAGTCAGAGTCTTCTTCAACGGTAGGGTGTGCGGAAGGCGTTAGAGCCGTATTTCCAGCATGAATCCAAGTTCGTCCAAGGATCATGTCGTATCCTGGGTCTTCTTGGATTATGTAAAACTTGGTCTCAGTGCAGACCGAATTTTGTTTGATCTTGAGGATGACATAGCCATATGTATCTCTGAAAGTCCCTTCGTGATCCCTGATTTCCATGGGAGCGTGAGTAGCCTCTTACCGAGTAATTCCAGCGGCTCTGAGAGTTTTCAAAGAAATAATTTTGATAGCAGCGCCAACATCGACAAATGATCTCTTGAATTCATTTCCTTTAATATGCACTGTGGTGAGCAGTCCCCAGTCATACATTTATTTGTCAGTGGTTGGAGGTTCAAGAGGTACTTCTGGAATCAGTAGATGTTTTCCAGACACTATGTGGTTCAAATCCGTGAACATGTCTCCCCTTTGCGCCTTTAATAGATAGAGTAATTCACAAACATGCTCTATCAATGACTGAACTGCTTCTTTGACTGGTTCTTCAGAGATGGAGAAAGTCCTGACTGGGAGAGGGTGTTTGTGCACTCCTTCAGTCCCCAGGTTAAGCTCTCCTGACTCGACCTTTTCCCTGAATATGCGTTTCAAAACATTGCAGCTACTTGTGGGATGATTGACGAACCTGTGGAAGCGACAGTAAAGAGGATTTTCCATGTCTTCCTCAGTTGGCTCTTTCCTTACATATGGCAATTTGATTACACCATCTTGGATCCAGGCATCCAGGAGTTCGAGCACCTCTTCAATGGAAAGGGGAAAGTCGGGCATCTTGATCAGGAGTCTCTGTACGTTGATCAGGGGTTTGTGCATCTTGTTTATCATTCCTTTGTGTTTTTGAAGGAGCTGAGGTGTGCTTGCGCGGAGGTTCGGCTTTCCGTTTGCTCCCTTCTTCAACAGTGTTTGTGGAGGGCTGCAGGTTGTACTGCTTGTTGATCAGACGCCTGCTTCCTCGAGTGTCTCGCGATTCTTTAGCCTTTATAGATTTTGCTCTTTCCAATAGAGCAGGTGCAGTAGTTGCCGATCTCTTGGCAACTTCATGAAGTTCTGGAAACGAAGATTTTCCAGTAAAGCTCAGTAGACCGAGATCATACCGTTGATGCATAAGTATACCAGCTGTTGCTCCGTGACATTTGGATCATGGCAGTCCAGGGCCTGGACTCTGAATCTTTTCATGTAGTCATTGGGATTTTCATTGACCCTCTGAAACATTCTTCCAAGATCAGAGAGAGTAACTTGCTCTGACACAAAGAAGTACTTTCTGTAGAAAGCATTAATCATTTCTCCCCAATTGTTGATAGTTCATGTGCGATATTGTTGTACCAAGTGTAGGCCCTGCCTTTCAAAGATTTTGAAAATTCCTTGAGACGAACAACATGGTTGTGTTCATGTTCTCCCAAGGCTTCTAGAAAACGAGAGACATGTTCTCGAGCATTGCCTGTTCCATCATATAGAGTGAATCTTGGAGAGGTATAACCTTTTGGAAGAGGAATCCTTTGCGTAGCAGTAGGGTATGGAGGCTGGTGACGATGGACATGTGATGTCTTGTCTTTTCCACGGTTTTCCAAGAGGCGTTCCAAATCTCCCCGAATAATGGCTGATGGTTCGTCTGCAGCTTTGCGGACTTCACTGTCATCTACTGTATGAATTGGAATCACTTCAGGATCAGCATCTGGAGATGTCTCCTTTTCTTTTCCCTTTCCTTGAGTCTTCTCTGATATCTTGTCAGTTAGAGTTTTGAGATAATTACACAGCTCATACTGTGTAACATCCATGTCAGTCTGATTCTTGGTAAGAGTTTCCTGCACCTTCATGAGATCGCCTATGGTAGGCGGATTTTCTTTGACCTCCTTAGGATGCCGGCCAAAGAGGGGATGATTTCTGGAATTAGGTTGAGGAGCAGTAACGTCGCCACCATTGTCAGAAGCATGAATGGTTTCTCGAATACCATCATTGGTATCGTCGCTAGTGCTATCATTATTCGTGTTAGGATCTGCGATCGTCCGTGACCTAAGATCAACCATCTTGTGAAAGCTTGAGATTGCAAACGAGAGATTAATCTCCCACTATGGTCGCCAATCTGTAGATGGGGAAAACGATTTACTGGTTTTTACGGAATTGAGGAGATGACCTTGCAGAGGAGACTCCTTGAGCCGATCAAATGCTCAACCTCACACAGATGCACTGCAAGTAGGGAATGCTTTAAGTTCGAGAGGCCAATATGTAGGACTCCGGCCTAAACCAAGAATAATGGTCGTTCCAGAGTCAATTTGGTCACAAGAGAGGATGGGTTGATCTGTAGGAGGGAAGCTGAGAAATGTGTGAGATCAATGATGATCAAAGATTGTAGGTGTGTTGTATATTCTGCGTAAGAAAGCTCTGAATGATTGAATTTACTCAATTGAGAGTGATTGCTCAGACGATGAGTTTGTGTAGACGAAAGATTGTCTGTGTGAACTTATTGAGGAATTTTTGTCTGTTTCAATCATGATTCATAGGCCTTTTATATTGCTGAATTAAAAACACTGTGATCCCATAAAGTGTGACAGTTGCTAGAGTCAAAGAGTGGGGAAGTGGGAAATCATGTCAAAACCAGTTGCTCATCGTGCGGAGACTTGGTTAATTTTCCATCCACTACTTTGCCAACTCCTCCAACTGACTGCACGACTTTCTCACATTCTGGTCGTGTGTTTGAACACACGTGTCGTAGACCGCCATACCAAAACCCTAGTTAATATCCCCCCATGTGACACGATTGATGTCTCGTGATTGTGGAGTCAGTTGCTGACTTTATGGCACGATGAGTCCTTGTATTGCTGAGTTGAACATATTTTGCAAATGTTGTGAGACTCATGAATTAAACACGTCTGTTGAGACGAGGTATAACAAATATTAATAACCTGAGACGAGCAAACTGTGTTTTGCTGAATTGATGAATATTGATAGTTGAACCAATATTCCTTAGTCTGAGCAAATATTGCTAGTCTGAGAAAATATTGCTCATTTGATGAATTGTTGGTAGCAGGACCAAATAAAATATTAATTTAAGATATTGACTGCTGGGACGAGTATAATAAACAAAAGTGTTTATCACGGGATCAACATAAAATTATCAGTATTTGAATCTGCTCAGAATTATGTTTTTGCAGAGCTCTGGATTCAAAACCCTAATTTTTGATTGATGTTTATTGAAAATCCACCGCAGAGCGAAGCAGTTACCGACTACATGGGATGACGAGTCGACCATGTAACGCCCAGATGCTCGAATGAGCAAAATACCAAAGTCTCTTGAAGACCAGATGGTGAAAGGATGATTAAATGCTGGTTTAATCATTTATTAAAATAATGCTCGTGTGAGCGTTAGGTAATAAAACCTAATTATGGAGAGATGAGGGACCGACCAAGAGGGCATGAGACCGACCCTTGGTGATCGTGGGACCATTTGATGGTCATTTGAGCAAACCCATAATTGTTTGAAAAGAGTTTGGACCTAATATGAGCAATTGAGAAAATTAGGTCAAAATTATTAAAACATATGGGACACGGCTAGGGCATGACCGGCCAGCTAGCAAGCTCGGCCCCGCATCACTTTTCCCAATTTTATGTAATTTTCTGTATTTTTCTCTGATTTGAAAGAAATTCCATAAAACTGAAGAATTTCATGAAATTAATGATCACCGTCCTCCACTCTTCCACATGGAGTGATCGGCCAAAGCATGGCTCTCCCATGCAACCTCCAAACGATCACTCGAAGATGGTTGGACGAGATGCTATTTTAAGACGCTTAATCCGTGACTTACTCCGTTAAGCTTTAAAACAGCGATGCTTTAAGCATATTGAATATATTCGATGCATTACATGCATAGAGTATACACGATATTTCTTGAATATCGATTTATTAAACACTTAGTTATTTAACCTAGCATCACATGCTACTTCCTGTGGGTCCCACGATCCACACATTCGAGACATCAAGCATGTCATAAACTGGGGGATACTTACTGAGGTATTGGTATGGTGGTTTACAGCGTGCAGCGTGCAACGCGCCATTACAAGAACGTGTCAGGAAGACATGGACGGTTAGTGATGATGGGAGAAGTGGGCAAAACTAATCCTGTGACACTAACACACGACCTCACTATCCCATCACTCCACTTTCTCCACTTCCCATGAGAGATGAGGGTTATGCTCAATGGCTTGTATAAATAGGTTCTCATTTCTATTTCCAAAACAGACAGAATCAAGTGTTGATACAACATATCCCAAACACCCAGAGATGATTGCTTACATTATTGCAAGCCAGTTAGATATTCTGATACAAGTCATAAACAGCCAACACCTTCACAATCTCAACACCTTCTTCACTTCCTTCCCTAAGATCAACCCCATCTTCTTC
Source organism: Papaver somniferum (assembly GCF_003573695.1). Lineage (NCBI taxonomy): Eukaryota > Viridiplantae > Streptophyta > Magnoliopsida > Ranunculales > Papaveraceae > Papaver > Papaver somniferum. Next base: position 158,815,211 of record NC_039361.1, read on the forward strand.
ACTTTGTGACCGAACCAAGTCTGGAACGACCATTTCTTGGTTTAGGCCATAATTGTACAGATTGATCTCTCGAATCAGAAAGCACTCCCGTGCAGTGCATTTGTTTAGGGGTTAGATCCGTTTCTCATCCACACACACCCAAATTTACCAAAAACCGCAGAAACAGTTTTCACCCATAAACAATTGGCGACCACAGTGGGAGATTAATCTCTCGGTTGTGAAGTCAATTTCTTCAATACCAATTCAATTTTTCTGATTTCAAAAATGGTGTATCTTAGGTCTGGATCAGCAACCAATCCCGACGGAATCAGCGCCGACAACACTCTCGGCATTGATATCCCGGTTAGTGGTGTTACCGTGAAACCCGCCAATACGATCAATGTATCTCGTGGAATCACGTCCTATACCACCAACACCAGCGGAGCAGGAGGAGATATTCCATTAGGTGTGACGCCTCCTATCACCAGATCCAGAGCAGCTGCAAATCCCGGCATTTATTCGAGTGTAACGCCTCCGTCTATCACCAGGGCGACTACCACTCCTCCCTCAGGACGAGGTGCCGGAGGAGCCATAGGAGGACAACCCCTTATTACCATGGTGGATTTGATGGGGAGACAAGAAATTCTTGCTAAGGCATAAACAGACATGGCTACAACTCAGAAAGAGGTACTCACTTTCCTCAAAAGACTAACTGATCGATTTCCACAAGAGCGGAGACAGCCCCTGGGGCCAACAAGGTATGCATTCAACGCACCTGGAGCAGGTACCTCAGCAGCGCGGGCCTACATGGACGAAGAAGCTCGTGTTGCTCCGGAGCATTCGAGAGAAAGGGACCAGGAGCTTACCCAAGCGGCGCGGGCCTACATGGACGAAGAAGCTCGTGTTTCTGCTGAGCGTCCAAGAGAAAGGGACCAGGAGCGTTCTAAGGAGAGGGACCAGCCATCCAACTTCATCATACGTGAGGACTTGGAGAGGTTCCTCCAAAACCGTGGCAAGGGGAATCCGATGGATATGCACCAGCACCAACCTCCATACCCACAAGACGTGCAGCGGATTCCCCTTCCCAGGGGATACACCTCCCCTCAATTCACTCTTTACGACGGTACTGGTAACGCTCGTGAACACATCTCTCGATTTTTGGAGTCCTTGGGGAGCATGAGTACAATCATGTTCTCCGCCTGAAAGAATTCTCAAAATCACTTACCGGAAGGGCGTACACCTGGTACAACAACATCGCACCTAACAACATATCCAACTAGGGCGAGATGGTCAGCGCGTTCGACATGAAATATTTCTTCGTGTCTTAGCAGATCACCTTTTCAAATCTGGGGAGAGTCTCCCAGCGGAACAATGAGCATCCAAACGACTTCGTTAAGAGGTTCAGGACCCAGGCATTGGATTGTCACGATCCGAACTTCACCGAACGCCAGTTGGTGGAGTTGTGCATTAATGGGATGGTACCCATATACCGTGCTTTGTTTGAGAATCTGGGGTTCCAAATATTCTCTGAGCTCCGAAGCTGCCAAGCGTTCAGCCACAACCGCCCCAGCGTTGTTGGAAAGAACCAGAGTTATTTTAAACGAATATCCACGTGAGAGTCGAGGGATCAGGCGTCTCATCAAAAATAAATATAACACTGGTCCTTCTGTGAGCGTGGTGGGAGAAAGAGGAAAAAGGAAAGCTCCAGCAACCGAACAACAACCCAAGCGTGCGGCTCCAGCACACACAACTCCGTCTCGAAAGGAAACGGGCAAGACTCCAGCACAAGACGCCGAAGATACAGGATTCCCGTTCCCAACGAATGAAGTAATGGAACTCTTGGAAGCGTGGATTCAGGATGACGCTATCAAGCCTCCTCCTATCAGACGACCGCCGACTGAGAAAGACATGACAGACCCCAAGTACTGCCGCTACCATAGGTTTGTCTATCACCCGACCAAGAACTGCAACAAGTTGAAACAAATCTTCATAGAGAAGATAGAGGCAGGAGAACTCCAATTGGGAAATGAAGGTGTTTGATGAGTGCTAAAAAGTACATATTTCTATATATTTTTCTTGGCATTTAACTCATCTTTTGTGCATTAATTCTACATTTTATCCCATATTCTGTGTTTTCGTTGTTTTCAAGAATAAATACTTTTCTTAATTAATTTTGCATTTTTGGGTACTAAATAAAGCCTGGTTATCTCACGGAGCGAAAAGAGCAAAGGAACGGCAAAGACTCTCGCTAGGAGGAAGCGAAGAATGATGTTTGCAAGAGCCGGATCAACTAGAAGTGGGCTTGAAGAGGAAGAATTGTTCTTAAAGAAGATATGGGCTTGGCATACCCTTACCCAAATCCATTTCCATTATCCATACCCATTTCCATGAGAGCCGTCAGATTGGATCCATCTTGTCATCCAACGGTCGCCTCATCATTGTGCATCAAAATCCAAAGCTCCTGTCAAACACCATAGTACCTAACTCCATCTGGAGCCGTCAGCTTCGTTGTATCTCATCATCCAACGGTCGCTTCAAGCTTCATCCCATCGTGCCGTTCAATTAAATCCAAAACTGATCATCCAGCATCGTTCGTTCGATGTGCATCAGACTCCGATGTACCGCTCAACACCCTAGCCATCGAGCCCATCGACCTAAAACAAAAATCTCCTTCTTCCCAAATCAATTTTCCCCAAAACCCATCTTCCTCTTCCCCCGACCATGGCAGACACTGTCATGTCTGCTCCACCGTCTCCATCTCCACCAGGACACCACCACCATCACCTACCTCTTCCCTAGTCGTGTCTGTCTTGTTCTTAGCGTCGATTTTTGATGCTACCAAGAAGAAAAACATAACCAGGGTTTCACCACAGTGAAGAGAAGACAAAATTTGGGAGAAATTCGAGTAGAGGATTAGCAGAGGAGGAGAAGTACAAGCATGGGTTGGCGTCAATTTGCAGAGGGGACAACAATTCAGAGGGTATGGTGAGTTTTCCCCAATTTCCCAAGAACCCTAATTTTATCAAATTTGGGGAAAATGCTTGTAAACCCTAATTGAATGTTTTGGGTATAAATAGAGATGAAGGGTGAATGTTAGAATCATGCCTGGATTAGCTAGAGCACAACCCATTAGAGGCCTGGACTAGCCAGTGCTCTCTACTATCACTTCTCAATCTACTGTTAAATTCTGTTCAATTTCAATTCAAGTTCATAATTCAGTTAATTTCAATTTCAAATATTTATTATGTTAAACATGTTCTAAATCCACAACTAGGGTGAGAAGACCCTTAAGCCATGTTGGTTAGCCTTTAGGTTGATTCTTGTAGAACTCAAAATAGTCTAGGCTAGCTAAATTCCTAAAAGCCTCACTGACTTGTGATTAGTGGTGCTATAAAAAGACCACTAATGCTAGGGGTTAGTGGTAGCTCTAAGGGATTAACCAGCCATATTAGTTAGAGACCTAGAAACCTAAATGACCTGTGATTGTTTATGCTTTAATCAGATAGGCAATGCTAGGGGTTAATCTAAGGATTTTAGGTTAGATAACTTGCCACATGAATTGCCCTGGACAAGAGACTAGCTTGAACTAGACCCTCTTGTCCATTAGGGACAAGTATTTAACCTAGGTGAACTAGCTAGGTGAAAGGGAAATCTTAACCCTAGAATCACACTTCCATTCCCACTGTTTTCATTTTCTTCACTACTTTTTCCACTGTCATTCTTAGTCACTTGCTTTGCTTCCTGCCAACATCTCACAGTTATCTTTTGTCACTGCCTTGAATATAGAATTAGCTTAGGAGAATCTCAACACACATCCAAGTCTCTGTGGATCGACCCGTACTTGCACATTTGCCACTTTCGACACCGTGCACTTGCGGTATTAGTTTGTAGGTCTTTTTAGAAACCTACCAAGTTTTTGGCGCCGCTGCCGGGGACTTGGCGCTGTGTGTTGATTTGTTCTTTGCTGTTTTGTTGCATTCACTTTCATCTTCATATTTGCATCATAGTTCATTGCATTTGCATCTTTCCCTGCATTGCATACTCATTTGCATATTGTTCACTTACATTCCTGCATCATAGCTTGCATCTTTACTCACTTTCTGCTTTGAGCCAGCAGGTACCTGCCTATCCTGCTGCTTTTGCTGTGGAGCTGCTGCTGCTGCTGCTCCTGTGCTTGCTGTACTCCTGCTCTCCTGCTGAGATGTTGTGCTTGTGCTGCTGTGGTGCTCCTGCTTGTGCCAGGCCAAGACTGCTACTGAGCTGCTGTGGCCCATGTTGCTGCCTGTTGCTGCTAACTGCTGCTGCCTTCTACACTTGTTGCTCTGCTGTGGCCCTGTGAACCTGCAAAGCCTGCTGTTGTGCTGTTGCTGCTGATCTGCTCCTGCTGCTAGGCCTGAAGTGGTGTTGCTGCCATTCATAAGCCAAGCCCAACTGGGCCTCAACAAAGACAAAAGCTTAGGATGATCCAAAGCCCAACTGGGCTTTTGCAACCAAACTGAACAGCTGGGATGTGCTTAAGCAAGTAAGCCTAAACCCATTAAGAGAACCCAACTGTGGGCTTCCATTTTTTGTGGGCTTGTAATAATTTTTTATTTTCTTTGGGCTTGTAATCTTAATTACTTGTGGGCTTGTTTGTTTAATTGCTTGTGGGCTTGTGGTGTTAGATTGATTTGGGCCTGTAGTTTTAAATTAGAAAAACTGAACTTTTGAAAGCCCAACTGGGCCTCAGACCAAACAAGCAACAGTTGGGCTATTTCAAAAGCTACATTGGGCTTCAGTTTGCATACACATTGTGGGCTTAGTTCACCTTCCCTTGGCAAAGCAATTTCTCCCACCAATGTGGGCTTGCTCCCAACACTAAACCAAAATTCTTGCTCCCAATACTAAAACCAAAATTTTTGCTCCCAATTAAAAACCAAATTTTTCTACCTCTTTAAAACCAAATTTGCTCCCATCAAAACCAAAAGCTCCCAAATGGGCTTTGTCTAAAACCAAAGTTTTCAAAACCCAATAAACCAAAGTGTTTTCTTTTCCCATTAAGACCAAATTTTCTAAAACCCATTAAAACCAAATTTCTTTTTCAAACCCGACAAAACCAAATGTTACCCATAAAAACCAAATTTTTCCCAAAAATCCAAACCCATTAAAAACCAAATTTTGGGCTTTGTAACATAGTTACTTAGCTTTTGAGCCAAATCATGTCTAGATCTTGGTCTACAGTTGGGGAATACAACAAATCCCTTAGAGAACTTGCGTATGGACATACTCCACGTTATGAACCTCCCATAGACCATGATGTCAATAGTTTAGGAATTATTATGGACATTTTCAAAGTCCCGAGCCTCAATACATGAACCCTAATAACTATTCACACATGCATCATTCACACAACGTGAAAATGAACATTTTTAGTGCCTCACTCACACAATCATCACTGATCGATCAATTAGAAGCTCGAATCGCAGCTTTAGAAATGCAATCACATGAGGAATCTGTCACATCTAATTTTCTTAGGCAACCTGAAATCTATGCATGTCCCGCATGTGGTAGTTTAGACCACCCTGTTGAGAATTGTCATATTTTGCATAATTTTAGGCAATCTAGAGAAAATCCAAGGTATGAAATGCCCATAAATTGTGAGAATGGTAGTCATTGGGACCATAATCAATCCTTTGAGGGTTGCGATCAATATTTTGTAAACCCTAATGACCATGCAACATGTACCATTCACCACAATTTGAACATGAAGAATTTTGTACTCCCATGAATTTAGACTCCACCACAGAAGCTTTAAGACTCAGTAAGCAAAACTTTGATAGATCTACATCACGAATTCATGCATATTTAGATCAGATTTTGCTTCACCTACAAAAGGAGGAAATTCATGAGGAAATGTATGTTGTCCCTAATGAAGTGTCTAGTCCCATTCATGTAAATGATGTTGAATATGAACCTAATTTAGAGGAACATGAATCGACTAATGACACCACCACTGTTAATGAGGACCAATATGCATGCTACCATGATGATGATTATGATGATATGTTAGAAGAACATGAAAATATTGTGGAACCTGTTGGTTCAATAACATATGGCTTCTCGCCCTCGACCTTCATGAATGTTGTTTTTTCTAATACTCATTGTAATTCATATGATTTTGATATTGACATGGGATTCGTACAATTATTCTGCGAAGATGAGCATGACATAGGAATAGTTGAATCTTCTGTAGACACTAATGCTAATATGCATGAAAATATATTTGATGTGTCTGATTCTCTACCTAGGTCACATTGTGATATTTCTCCTGATTTGCCGATGCATGAGAATAAATTTGTTGATGATGTTGATGACTCTGATTGTGATCTTGCCAATTTGTTTGATGATTGTGAGCATGTTGTGACACGTGTAGAAGACTTAGGAGATGTTGATGTGATTAGTAATGATGTGCCTATCGTCCTACATAAGTCACAATCTGATGGCCTTCCACCCAACCTAGATTTGGTTTGTACCCATATTGTCAAACCGACTTTTCTGAGAGTCCCTAATCTAGGTTTGGAACTGTGTGCTTCCCAAGTCCTCTTGGACTATTTTGCTTCAAGTATAATACATTTGAGGAACCACAGTTGGAATTAGCATGTTTGCCCGTCCCTAGCACAGTTCACTTTGAGTTAGACCTTGTACATGATGAACCCCCAAAACTGCGAGATTTTGTTTCCAAAATTTTATCCGTTGAAAAATCCAGTTTGGGGGTAGCTCATTTTGTTTCACAGTTTCACTTGCGTTTTTCCTGTTATATTTGTGTGAAGCTGTTGAAACCTCTACACTTTGTCTTTTGGGTTGATCCTCAACTCTTTAGATTGTTAGTGTATGGTGAATTTTTGTATATAATCCAGTAGATAAAATTTTCCTTTTGTTCCTTTTGTATATATTTTGCTAATCCAATATGATCTCGGCTGACATATGTTGGATTCTTGCCTTGAATAACGGAGTTCTAATATTGCTTTCGCCGAAATCGGGTATTCTCTTTCCTTTTTCTCTACTCAACATGATCCTCTTCATATGTTGTATTATAATTTTGTTCATATTTTGAAACATTGAGGACAATGTTTAGTTTAGGTTTGGGGGTGAAAAGTAGATACTTTGATAATATGCCATAATTGAAAACAAGAACTCCTTCTTTTTGAAAAAATGAAAAAAAAAATCAAAATAAAAATTAAAAATTGAAAAAAAACATAAAAATGGAGCTCATTTACCTTGAAATGTTGACTCTTGTGCAAATATGTAATTATTAGGAGTCTTAGTCTAGATATTTAGGCACCCTGATTCTAGCACAATTCACATAGTGATAAGAAACTTGCACGCGCACGATCTACCAATACATGTATAGCCTCATCCTTGAGGTGTTCTATCGGAAGTTTTAGTTGCCAATCACTTTAGAATACTGAACGAAACTTGACTAGCTTGTTCTTTGGTTGGTTGGGATAGAAGGTGGAGGTTACATTAAGAAAAACAACCATCGAATTTAACTGGGTGCATCAAAAAGGGCTACCTCTTGCAAAGTGTCATGTAATTTTTTGTTTCCTTTTGTATATGTATCAAAAGTGTTTCCTTATCAAAAAAAAAAAAAAAAAAAAAAAAAAAAAAAAAAAAAAAAAAAGATCATAAAAAAAAAACGATGTATATATTCAGAAAAAATATCAGAAAAATACAAAAAAATCAACTATTTTTCAATTCCATCCTCTCGTATTCCAAAAATAAAAGAGAGTAGTCAATGTAAATAAGAGTCATGTAAAGAGTCATTTTGTTGTTTCATTGTAATAAGCAAGGAAGGGTGTATGCCACTGATGTACAACGCGAGTAATTGTGAAATACCTCCAACTCATTCACAATTCTCGTAAAGTCCGGACAGCTAGCTAGATTTCGACCTCGGTTCTTAGCCTGAGAAACTATCTCTTGGTGATTAGTAGTCATAACATCCGATCTTTCTTTACACATGTGTAGATACACTTTACACTCTTATCACATGTCTTTATTTGTTATCAGTGCTAGGATTGTGCCTTCGATAGCTAGATTGACATCTCCATTTTGATGTGAGCTTCTACTGACTTGCGCATGTCACATTTGATGGAATCTGAGCTTATATTTTTTCCTAGAACTTTGTAGGTACGTTCTAAGCAAACCTTCACGAGACTTCACTCGTCCACTAGGGACACTTAGTGGTTTAAAAGTCTTAGTGCATACGCTAAATGCATTCGAGAGACCAGGGACAGTGGTATAGGTAGGATTTCCTTAGTTTTGTTTTACTTGAGGACAAGTAAAATTCAGGTTTGGGGGTATTTGATGAGTGCTAAAAAGTACATATTTCTATATATTTTTCTTGGCATTTAACTCATCTTTTGTGCATTAATTCTACATTTTATCCCATATTCTGTGTTTTCGTTGTTTTCAAGAATAAATACTTTTCTTAATTAATTTTGCATTTTTGGGTACTAAATAAAGCCTGGTTATCTCACGGAGCGAAAAGAGCAAAGGAACGGCAAAGACTCTCGCTAGGAGGAAGCGAAGAATGATGTTTGCAAGAGCCGGATCAACTAGAAGTGGGCTTGAAGAGGAAGAATTGTTCTTAAAGAAGATATGGGCTTGGCATACCCTTACCCAAATCCATTTCCATTATCCATACCCATTTCCATGAGAGCCGTCAGATTGGATCCATCTTGTCATCCAACGGTCGCCTCATCATTGTGCATCAAAATCCAAAGCTCCTGTCAAACACCATAGTACCTAACTCCATCTGGAGCCGTCAGCTTCGTTGTATCTCATCATCCAACGGTCGCTTCAAGCTTCATCCCATCGTGCCGTTCAATTAAATCCAAAACTGATCATCCAGCGTCGTTCGTTCGATGTGCATCAGACTCCGATGTACCGCTCAACACCCTAGCCATCGAGCCCATCGACCTAAAACAAAAATCTCCTTCTTCCCAAATCAATTTTCCCCAAAACCCATCTTCCTCTTCCCCCAACCATGGCAGACACTGTCATGTCTGCTCCACCGTCTCCATCTCCACCAGGACACCACCACCATCACCTACCTCTTCCCTAGTCGTGTCTGTCTTGTTCTTAGCATCGATTTTTGATGCTACCAAGAAGAAAAACATAACCAGGGTTTCACCACAGTGAAGAGAAGACAAAATTTGGGAGAAATTCGAGTAGAGGATTAGCAGAGGAGGAGAAGTACAAGCATGGGTTGGCGTCAATTTGCAGAGGGGACAACAATTCAGAGGGTATGGTGAGTTTTCCCCAATTTCCCAAGAACCCTAATTTTATCAAATTTGGGGAAAATGCTTGTAAACCCTAATTGAATGTTTTGGGTATAAATAGAGATGAAGGGTGAATGTTAGAAGCATGCCTGGATTAGCTAGAGCACAACCCATTAGAGGCCTGGACTAGCCAGTGCTCTCTACTATCACTTCTCAATCTACTGTTAAATTCTGTTCAATTTCAATTCAAGTTCATAATTCAGTTAATTTCAATTTCAAATATTTATTATGTTAAACATGTTCTAAATCCACAACTAGGGTGAGAAGACCCTTAAGCCATGTTGGTTAGCCTTTAGGTTGATTCTTATAGAACTCAAAATAGTCTAGGCTAGCTAAATTCCTAAAAGCCTCACTGACTTGTGATTAATGGTGCTGTAAAAAGACCACTAATGCTAGGGGTTAGTGGTAGCTCTAAGGGATTAACCAGCCATATTAGTTAGAGACCTAGAAACCTAAATGACCTGTGATTGTTTATGCTTTAATCAGATAGGCAATGCTAGGGGTTAATCTAAGGATTTTAGGTTAGATAACTTGCCACATGAATTGCCCTGGCCAAGAGACTAGCTTGAACTAGACCCTCTTGTCCATTAGGGACAAGGATTTAACCTAGGTGAACTAGCTAGGTGAAATGGAAATCTTAACCCTAGAATCACACTTCCATTCCCACTGTTTTCATTTTCTTCACTACTTTTTCCACTGTCATTCTTAGTCACTTGCTTTGCTTCCTGCCAACATCTCACAGTTATCTTTTGTCACTGCCTTGAATATAGAATTAGCTTAGGAGAATCTCAACACACATCCAAGTCTCTGTGGATCGACCCGTACTTGCACATTTGCCACTTTCGGCACCGTGCACTTGCGGTATTAGTTTGTAGGTCTTTTTAGAAACCTACCAGTGTTCATAGAGATCCTCTTCCTATTAGGAGCTGCATGATTTCTGGGGATTCTGTTCGCAATACTGTACAATCTATGATGGAGCATTTGTGCAAAATATTATACCTCTCCAAGGCACAACGTCAAGACATATTCACATCCCTCAATCATATCGTGTCAGGCAGGCATTTTTATCCAGGAAAGGAAGCCGTCTCGAAACCTCGGTATTTTCCGGAAGATACATCCAGCAAGGGAAGCTGGGGACTCTTGATCGTCACTCATTTGAAGGATGTCAAGTTAGATAGCACATTGATCAATGCAGCCTCCGAATTCAACATCATTACTGTCAGGACTCCGAGGGACGCAAGAATTTCAAAGCAAGAAGCTACTCGCAGCCCAACCGTTATCAGGAGCTCAGAAAAATAATTCATAGACGCCTGTGGATGTATTGATCTTAGCGTCAAAATCGGTGATACTCCAACACAGGCCAAATTTTACATATTCAAAGAATGTTCGAATTACAACATGGTCCTGGACGCCCGTGGATACACGACAACAAAGCAGTGCTGGGGGCGTATCCCTTACCGGTGTCAGTACCTAAAAGAATCTCCAACGAGCCATCGAATCTTGAAGACTGTTTGTTGCCGTATCAACAACTTGCAAATGTGACGCAACTTCCTGGAGAAAGCCCGTCGTCATACATTAGGAGATTTCGAGCTCAAGTAAGTCTCATTGAACAACCTTTTTTACAAACAGTAAATCACCCTCATGCTGGGCCTCAGGGACTTGTTTGGCCCAACAGACTGACCGCCACTAAGAGATGTGAGTGGAGTGTCGGTCCCTTTAAACACTTTGCCAAGAACTTGTAAGCAGTCAGAGACAACGTGTCCCGGGAGCAAGATGTTATGCCTAATCCAAATCCGTTTCAAATTGGAGATATGGTAGCAAAGATAACCACGTTTCAAGTTGGAAACATAGCAGTGAAAATAACTACCCAATCTGATTTGTCGGCAAAGGAAGAGGAGGCATTTTTGGTAGCAGATGTTATTTTGGGCGGCTATTGCAAGATCATCAACGCAGACAAGCTCGAAGGCGTGATTATTCACTCACGATGGTTCAAGCCCTACAACACCTAAGAGCACGACGCTACTCCCTTTCCCCCAGTTTTCTCCGTAGAAATTCCTCCAACAATTTCCCTTTAATACAATGTTTGTAATTCCTCCAAAATGATTGCACTGCTTGCTTTCATAATTATTAGGGTTTCAATTTTCAAGTAATCAAAATATTATTTCCCTTAGAAATTTCTTCACCTAGGCATGACACGAAATTCTGAGTCGTCCTAAATCATAATTATCCAGAAAGAAAACCCTAAAAAAGAAATCCTTATGCCTTCTGTTGGAGGAATAGAACATGTAAAAAGAGAGGAGGGGGGAAAGTGCTTTGAGCGGTCTACTTCAACAGAATCAGACTCATGCCAGGAAAGCACAGACAGGTTCGTGGTTTTATTATGACATTACTTCTTTTATCGCAAGAATCACACACAACCATATGAAGGCACACCATTGTGCCTGAGAAGATTCAGATGCAGTCTTAATGAAAGATTTGTCTCAAGAATAATATAAATAAAAACCCTTATTCAAACGAGCAAGTAGAAAAGAAGAATACCTTGAAATCAGCCGCCACTGAGCACAAGGAGAAAATGTCACAAATCACGAGAAAATACTCAGAAAAGAAGAAAAGACAAAGAACGGGAAGGTTTAGTCATCAAGAATATTGATTGTGTCTTCACCGCCACTGGAGCCGGATTCAACACCATCATCGTGGGTTGCTACTGCTTCTTCCTTTGGATCTACCTCAGCTTCCACTTTGGATATTTCTGCAGCAACGTTCTCCGCTTCAACACGCTCTACAGGGACAGCTTCCCTATCTTCCTCAAGGGCCACTGCAACATTAGAGATTGTACCGATCACCTTCAGACGCTCGGGTTCGTCCGTGTCAGAATCGAGGATTATCACACCGTCATGGATTGAATAATGACACTTATATTCACCTGGAGGCCGTTTGTGTTCAACCCTCCGCCTTTTTAACCGTGCTGCAAACCTCCCAGCTCTTGCACTCACTGGTACTTGCGGCGCTTCATCGTGCCTCCATTGCTCCTCCATGTCGATCGAAGCTGAAAGGGAACGGACACGTCCTATGGCAATACTCATATGCAGAATGGACATCCCCTGTATAGCACGGCCGACTTCACGAAGTGGAAGGTCGATTTTAGCCATTACCTCCCCGTGCACATCAGCCTCAGGCTTGTTGACTTCGAAACTTTTTTCTGGAGAAGTTACAAAATGATCATCACCAACCGCTTCCATGATACACTACAAAGAAGAAGATGTTATGGTTGCACAAAAAAAAATCATCATCATCATCAGTCAATCAAAATATCAGATAAGCACAGAGAAGTACCTGGGATATATAGGAAAACGATTATGTGATAGGAGGAAGTTCCTTGGAGTATTCTTTATATTTCACAAGCCAACAGGATCCTAGGAGGAAAAAGAGTCTTTACTTGCCACCTATTAAGGCTACTGATTCGGGATAGTGACCAACAATACTTATCAGATATACAATGCTTATCGGATGTATTTGAAAGAAGCTGCCGTATAATGGAAGAGAGCGCACCCAATCCAAGGAATGAGCCGAGCTCTGTCCAGGTATATGCGGAGGAAATCAAAGGAAACCAAAGCGTCTCGCCCAATCAAGTCATGCTTTCTTCCAAACCCTAATTAAGATCGGAAAAGACCGGGTGTCAAGGAGGAACGGCTCAACCAGCTCCGGGACGTTTGAGGCATATGACAGTGTTCTCCCATGCGGTAAATATGTATTTACTTTAGCTCGGTCATTTCAGTATGCAAATTTTCACCATCTCATGCCTACCCCACAATAATGTAACCATTATGTGCTAGGCAGGGGAATTAATGTTGATGGTGGATTTTTGTTCAAGGATAAAATTGTAAAAGCAGAACTTAATATGTCGACGTCCTGTGGTGGATAAAGCTATCTGAGTGATGAATACTTCTTCACTTTACTAATTCACCTAGAATGAAGCATGTGGCAACAATCCCGGTATTCTGTGAATTAAATACACCCAGAACGGAGCATGTAGCAACAATCCCGATATTCTGTGGATTCATAGCATTATTAATTAATGCATAATTAGCCTTGTATTTCCTGTGCTGTTCCCGCAGAACTCTCATTATTGGTGCGGCATGACGACTGAGTGTTGCTCTTAGCGTAGTAACACGAATCTCCAAGTATCAATAGTGAGGCGTGCACGAAATACCCGTACAGGCTACATCTCTCGATGTGTTATATTAGGCCGATTGAGCCTCTCGGTGTGTTATACTAGCCCGATTGAGTATATTTCCTAAGGGAAATCTGGACTTCCCGTGTCAGTCTCAGAAACGATCACGACCACGTAGGTTGGCCGTATGACTTAACCAGCCTAGACGATCCTCAGCAGGAGCAGGCTATCATCGCAATGACCACCAGCGGGCCCGTTTATGCCATGTCCGGTCGAACACATGCTAGACCCCAGATATCCACCAAACGCCATCCCTGAAAAAGGATGGTCGAGCTGGTATGGAGTGGCTAGTATGCGCAAGACTGTCAAAAACAGTCCCAAAGAAGTCGCGACCGTCCAACTTCGCAAGCCAAGTTGGAAGGCTTGGATCATCCCGCGATTGACCGGAGAAGCGTTGGCATGCACATTGGCATGCCCACTTTCCACCTACCTAATCGGCTCCCTCATGACCAAGCCATGGAGCAATAAAAGATTGCTCAAAACACAGCTGGTGTGATGATTTAAAAACCTTGGAAGTCCACTAGTGTCTTAAATTGATCACGACCATCCAACTTCGCGAGCATGGTTGGATGGCTTAGATCGCACCTTGGACCGTGGAATAAGTACACACATGCACACCGCCAGCCCAATGTGGGATCCACATGATCGGCCTCCCCAAGGGAGGAGCATAGCTTGCAAAACCGATCGGTTGAAGTTGCGTACACAAGACCGATCCAAAACCCTAATTAGGGTTTGCGGCATGTTACATGTGTTGTTAATCGATCACGAGCGTCCATCTTCACAAGCTTGTATGGAGGGTGTAGATATAGACTTAAAGGGTCTCAAACATGTCAACATGATCACCGCGGGCCCATCTACACGCATGACCGATCGACCTAGGCAAACCATGGCCGGACGCATCGATTCGTGCGCCTTAAATGTGGCATGTCGCGCCCCTTTAAGAATCCTTTGGGACACAGGATTCCTATTGAAAACCGATCTAGTCCACTCCTCTTTGCCGGTCAAAGCGAGTGGCCTAGATCGCACCTTCGCAAGACGAGACAGTATGGGCGTGTACACTGATGGGACACCTCCATGCAGGACCGATTGGTCCCACCAGAATCGGCTCCTAGGCTCGAGTTAGATCAAGCCAAAGGTGGACGCTTGCACACCTCCTAAAACCCTAAAAAACCATCAAACGGTCGCAGATGAGGGTCGCAAGCCATCTCGTCCGTCCAACTTCGCTAGCTTGGAAGGACAGCCTAGGTTAAGAGATAGGCAGCCAATGAGGCGTCCCTATGATCACCGTCCTCCACTCTTCCACATGGAGTGATCGGCCAAAGCATGGCTCGCCCATGCAGCCTCCAAACGATCACTCGAATATGGATGGACGAGATGCTATTTTAAGAAGCTTAATCTATGACTTACTCCGTTAATCTTTAAAACAACGATGCTTTAAGCATATTGAATATATTCGATGCATTACATGCATAGAGTATACACGATATTTCTTGAATATCGATTTATTAAACACTTAGCATCACATGCTACTTCCTGTGGGTCCCACGATCCACACATTCGAGAATCAAGCATGTCACGAACTGGGGGATACTTACTGTGGTATTGGTATGGTGGTTTACAGCGTGCAGCGTGCAACGCACCATTACAAGAACGTGTCAGGAAGACATGGACGGTTAGTGATGATGGGAGAAGTGGGCAAAACTAATCGTGTGACACTAACACACGACCTCACTATCCCATCACTCCACTTTCTCCACTTCCCATGAGAGACGAGGGTTATGCTCAATGGCTTGTATAAATAGGTTCTCCTCTCTATTTCCAAAACATACAGAAATCAAGTGTTGATACGACATATCCCAAACACCCATAGATGATTGCTTACAGTATTGCAAGCCAGTTCGATATTCTGATACAAGTCATAAACAGCCAACACCTTCACAATCTCAACACCTTCTTCGCTTCCCTCTCTAAGATCAACCCCATCTCCTTCACTCTGTGACCGAAGCAAGTCTGGAACGGCAATTTCTTGGTTTAGGCCATAATTGTTCAGATTGATCTCTCGAATCAGAAAGCACTCCCGTGCAGTGCATTTTTTTAGGGTTTAGATTCGTTTCTCATCCACACACACCCAAATTTACCAAAAACCGCAGAAACAGTTTTCACCCATAAACACGGAGATTAAATCTCGAGCAAATCTTAGAGAAGATAATACTCAATACGACAGAATAAATCAAGATCAGAACACGCAACTACAGAGAAAATAGTTGGGTCTGGCTTCACAAACCCAATGAAGTATTTAAGTCGTTAACCTATAATGGTTTTAGGAAAAACCTAGGTTTGAGGAGAATCGACTCTAGTCGCAACTAGTATCACATAGGAGGTGTGGGGATTAGGTTTCCCAGTTGCTAGAGTTCTCCTTTATATAGTCTTCAAATCAGGGTTTGCAATCAATGCTAACATGGTAAAAAAGTATTCAATATTCACCGTTAGATGAAAACCTGATTAGACTCAAGTTAATATCTTTCAACCGTTAGATCAAACTTAGCTTGTTACGCACAAATGAAAAGTGACTTCATTTAGATATGGGTAACCGTAACTAAACGTGTACACCTTGTTGGCTCAACAATAGTTAACCGAAGTTAGCCATATGAACACTTTCATATCAACCTTGTTCATCTTAATCATAACTTGTTCAAATGACTCAAATGAAACTAGTTCTAGAGTTTTTCAATTTTTTATATTATCATAGAAGTATACAAGACATAATTGAAGCAAAATCGATTTTTGATTCACTCGAATCAATTCATGATCATTATAGCCACGGTTTGCAAAAGATTGCATTCCTTAATTTATAAATGTATTAGTTCATGAACAAACCGAATTTAGAACATAACCCACTCAAGTATGCAATGGGTACGCATACTTAAGTAGCCGGACTTGGTCTGGGTTCGCCAGCATGCGAACGGGTACGCCTACTATCGTACACCACCAAACTCAGTTGAATTCCCGGACTTGAACTTTACTCCGGTACGCATACGGGTATGCATACTAAGTTCCCGGACATTCAACTAACCAACCAGTACGCACACGGGTATGCATATTATGGTTCCCGGACTTAGAATAACTTGCAACAGTTAGCATACAAGTACCCATACTATGATATATCCAATTAATGGTTAATTGTTCTAAACTTCCCATTTCAATCATTCAAACATCCTTAGAAAATGTGAATAGAAGTCTCACACAAACTATAAGACTCAAACCAATTTTCAAGTGATCAAATGATCAATACGAAATATTCCGAGTCTACACCAAATAACCGTCTCACACAAATCATATAAGATATTACCAAGAGATTTTTACATGATCAAATTTTGACTTTCGTCAAGAATATAAGATGAACTTGGTTAAAGAGAAATCTTACTAATACATATTTCAAAAAATATGTAAGCGAGTTTAGCTCATCTCAAATTATCATATGTGTATAATCGAAGTCTATATAGCTATACGCCTTTTGTCTCAAAATAGGAGATAAAGTAGATATACTTTTGAGTGATAGATGAGTTCAAGTCTCCACATACCTTTTGTTGATGAAGTTCCACAAGATCCTCTTAGCAGTTCTCCGTCTTCAATCGATGGACGCCATGAAGTCTAATCTCAACTACACTTTCTATCCTAATCCGAGACTTAGCTATAAGTGGACTAGAAATCAAGACTTATAGTATTGGCAACTAAACTTGACAAACAAGCTTGAGATAGCAACGCTTGCGAGTTCGACCGAGGAGTACTCTAATAATATCCCTATTTGTCAATTTTAGTGACAAAACTATCAATACATATAGATTACAAAATAAGTAGACTTTGTAGCTTCTCATCCAAATGCTTGATTTCCTTGGTTCTTCAACATTAGTCGAAATCTTCGTCACTTCCAAATACTCCAGTGATTCTGAACTTGTTCAACTCAGCATCATAGTTATTGAAGATCCACAGTCATAACAATGAGAAAACAGTAGCTCTCGATCATTGTTATACAGTGTCATAGTATTGTTACACAACATCAAAGTCAAATTTCATCACAACTTTGACAACAATACTATGGTGATATGTATCACTTCCCCTTAGTCAATACTTCATATCACAATGAAAACCATTCCTCCTTACATAATGATCCGTGAACCATATGTATTTGTAGTGTGAACTACATAATAATTCTCCCCCTTTTTGTCAATGTAAATTGGCAAAGGTACAAAAACTAGCAGGATCATAATGAAATTCTCACAGAGATACTTCATGACTAAAAGAGAACATATCAACTTTGTTTCGATGATTTCACATAGTCGAAACTTAGTGTATTCATCAAGGAGTTTATAAAGATACAAGATAAATTCTACAATATTCCACAGCCACACGCCCCAGAAAGATTTGGAAATTAAGCACAAGTTGAATTAAGAACTTTCCCCCATAAAATGTCATTCCCGAAAGAACAACAAGAGCGACCTTACATTTACAAGAAAAGAAGGATTTCTTTGGACATTAACAAATTACATGAAGCATGAATTTGTATCCAGAAAAATCAATTAAATTAACCACAAGAGAACCCATGATTAATTAATAGGAAATGCTCAACATAAGCGAGCTTACGGAGCTGCACAATATTTATACATAGAAGTGGATTAGGGAAAGATCAATACTGCGGAATATTCAAAGATTCATCCTATTTTCCATCAATATTTGCATAATGACATATAATAGACTTAACTTTTGACATATATAAGACAATCATAGTTCACTGACGCAAATACTCATATCCCATAAAATTATTTGCAATATATAAAATTAATAAAGATTAATACTGCAAAATCATCTTCCAAATAAACTTTAGAATTTAAATATTAAATCTAAAAAAATTGCAAGATGAAAATCGTTGGCAGTAGCTATGTGTACTCACAATAATTACTATTCCAAACCCTAGTTATCCTTCTTAAAACACAAGAATAAATTCTCATAAGAAGTTTCCTAGAGATCATAGAGCTTTCTCAGAGCATCTACTGAGAATTCCTTCTCATTATTGAAAAACCTATTAATTATTGGATCGTTCAATTCCTCCAAAATCTCAGAAATATCAGTTAACTCACTAAGTTCTCTTTTTAGTCCACACAAGGTGTTCGTTGTTAGAGACAACATATGTTCATAGTGAGCTATCTATTCTAAAGAGAAAATTATTTGAGATTTTAAATCATTTGTTTTTTTGATGAAATCATTCACCATACTTCTAAAGTTATTATCAAAATGACAAACAGACAAGAGGCAGTTACAGGAAGCATCTCTTCGTCATTTGCAGATCTCTCCTTATTCTTCCTTGAGGATTTGATTCCTTCAAAAAGATACACATTAACTGCTTCAACTGCATCCCTTTTTGTGGTACCTCTAGTCATAGGATCCATGAAACTGTATCTTTCAAAGATAAAAGGAGTGAAGGGAATTTTGATCACAAATGAATATAAATAGGCCATTTGACAACCAAACCCTAGAAGAACTTTGAAAAATTATTTTATGGTTCATGATCCATTGTCTATTTTAGCTAAGAAGATATTTTCTTGGCATAAAAAAGAAATTAACAATTATACAAAACTTGAGTAACCTTGAAGCAATCCTCATTTTCTCAAGTTAAAAATGAGGATGCGGACATCACTAGTATTAAATAGTGACGGAGTGAGCCGAATGCTCACATCTTTTATCACACAGTGAGTTATCAAGGTTTGTTGTATAAACAGACTTCTTATCTCGTTTGAGTCTGGTTCTCTTAGACTCCTTTTTGTCTTTAGAAGTTCTTTTCCAAAGCCAGATTCATCCTTTGCACATCACTTTGAAGTTTGGCATTTCATTTGTTGTTCCTCTTGAATTTCCAACACTTACTTTGAACATGATTTGCACTTCCACAAAACATACATATATTTTACTGTTCGTGTTAATTACCAACACATATTTCGAGAAATATGTAGGCGAGTTAAACTCAGCTCGAAATATCATATGTGTATAATCGAAGTCTATATAGCTATACGATTTTTGTCTCAAAATAAGAGATAAAGTAGATAGACTTTTGAGTGATAGATGAGTTCAAGTCTCCACATGCCTTTTGTTGATGAAGTTCCACAATCTCCTCTTAGTAGTTTTTCGTCTTCAATCGATGGATGCCGTGAAGTCTAAAGCTCAACTACATTTTCTATCCTAATCCGAGACTTAGCTATAAGTAGACTAAAAATAAAGACTTATAGTTTTGGGAACTAAACTTGACAAACAAGCTTGAGATACCTTGTATTGTTGTTATTTATCACTTCATTCCTTCTCTTATGTGATAGAGGAATACTTAAACATGCCTGAGTGTGATTGGACTGAAAGTAGTTTAAAGAAGAAAGCTAGGCGGGAGGCAAATCAATCGCCTGTCCCACGTCCTTGTTACTCTGCTAACACCGCGCCCTTGCAGCTTCGTCAAAGCCGTCGGAGGGGTGCGTCGCAACCTCCCGGGGATATGAGTGCCAGCCCGAATCCTTCATTCGTGGATCAGTTGAGGAGTCTAAGGATTAGTCTTCCCTCGGGGTCCGGTTGGGTATCGCCGCGCCTTCGTTTGACATCAGGTCACCCCCTTAGGGCTGAAACCGTTCGTGGGAGGGGGCAGCCTCCAGTATCTCCTAGTGTCGTTCTGCAATCGATGAGCCCTTCTAAGTCTAGCCGGTCAGTTTTGGTGGGTCCTCATCCCACATGGCGTTAGCCGTTGATGATCCTTCTGGTGATTCCCTATTTAATACATGTCTTTGTTTTTTTTATTCCTCTCTCTTTGCCTTTCTCTCGTTTTCTTTCTTATAAATTTAAGTTGTCTTTGCAATGGTGCTCATTTCTCGTTTGTCAGGTTCCACTGGTAGCTCTGAATCGTCTTCTAGTTCCTCTGCATCTCGTCCTAAGGCTGCTGATACTCCACTGGGTTTGTCGATTCCCGAGGTTAGTTTTCCCTTTCCTTTTTTTTTTTGTCATTTTCCCCTCCCCCCCTTTTTTTGACATGTTGTAGTTGGTATTAGGATATGGGTAAGAAACGAAAAGAAACCACAAGGCCCGATATGGATGGTACCAGACGCGTGATCCCCAGCGGCGAGGAATCTTCTAAGCGGACTAAAGTGGATGGCGGCGACTCATCCATTCACTCGGAGAAGTAGGACAATGCTCCTACGGTTGATATACCAACTACCCCTGCTGTAAAAGAAGATTCTGAGGATGTATGGTTTCTTTTCCCTTTGGTAGTGAGCGCTGCCGAGGCTGGGGTAGACCCTGCTACCCATACTCTGGTTCACGACTTCTGGGTGCCGACAGTTTATGCTGCCGCCTATAGGGATATTGTTGATCATGGTGGAGGTCATATGGCGAAAGAGGGTCTCTTGGTTGTTTTCTTTTTGTGCTATATGACTAGAAACCTCTTGGAGGTCGCGGACTGCCTTACTCGTGTGGGAAATGATCCTATTGATGCAACAACCTTACGTAGCTGGGAGGCTGCTGTGAAATCTAGTGTTAAGTTTCCAGTGCAGTGGTTAGAGGAGTTGCTGGTGAAGGTGAAGGGCCGGAATGATCCTCGTAGTCGGCTTATAAGTCAAATTTCTCAGTTGGAGGAGGAGTTGAAGAATCACTCGGGGAAAACTTCTAACAAGAAGGAGGCATTGGATTTATTGCTTGTTGATGTCGGAGCGGCTACTGATGAGGTGTTGCAGGAAGAATCCGCTGAGGCAACTGTTCGATCTGCGCTTGAGGAGAAATGTCAGGAGCTAAAACGACTCTGATCATCTTGAAGCGTTCTGTCCCTGTACCAGTTCTTTTTGTCTTCCTTTGTTGGGCTTGCTCTTAAATTGCCGTGATTGTTGTTTTTCTGTCTTTTATGTTGTGGTATATTGTGGTATTTGACTATTTCATTATCGTATTTATTGGGTATGCCGATCGTTAGATGATTATACTCCTTCTCTTCATGATCATATTTATTATTAGGATCTTATATATATGTTTAACTGGGTAAGCCAAACATTGTCAATTGTACCTAATTTCATTATCGTATTTATTGGGTATGCCGATCGTTAGATGATTATACTCCTTCGTAAAATATGAATTGTCGCTCGTCTGAAAGACGTATCAG
The DNA here is from genome assembly GCF_003573695.1 of Papaver somniferum. Taxonomy (NCBI): domain Eukaryota; kingdom Viridiplantae; phylum Streptophyta; class Magnoliopsida; order Ranunculales; family Papaveraceae; genus Papaver; species Papaver somniferum. The sequence goes on from NC_039361.1 coordinate 158,836,911, forward strand.
AAACATGTATCATGATTTTACGGTTTTGCCCTTTATTGAAAATCCACCATCTACACAGTCGATCGGGCGCCTTTGGATTTCCGAGACCTTTTGTCAGTCAACCAGGAGCCTTTGGCATTCTAGGACCTTTTGTGAATTTGTCAGTCAATCGGGTGCCTTTGGCTTCCCGAGACCTTTCGTCAGTCGACCAGGTTCCTTTGGCATTCCCAGGACCTTTTGATATATTTGCTCGTCAGAATTTGAGAAAGAAAATTTTCTTACCAAACAGAAGTGTTTACAACTTGCGGGTCCGTATTCCGCATATTTCCTCTCTTTTTTTTTCTTAGGGTTAGTGGCGAGGGAACGAGTCGTATGTAATCGTTTGTCTTGTTGTCTCGAGTTCTCCAGCTGCCCGCTTGAGTTCGAATATGCTTTGAATGACGAAACACTCCTCTGTTGGGTGCCCCATCCTTCGGTGATAGTGGAAGTATTTGGCCGAGTTTTTATCCATCTTATTGATATCCACTGTGGTCGGGGGTAACTGAATTTCTCCTTCGGGGATCCATTGATTCAAGAATATAATTGCGCGTTCTTTGCCGCAAAGAAGAGGGGGTGGTGTTTTATAATCGCGTCTACTTCCTCCGTTTCTCCCTCGGCTTATGCCATCAATCTGGGGTTGGTCTCTATTTTCCTTGCTAATATTAGGTCTTACATTGTGTGGGTCTCCTGACACGGTACTGACCGTAGTGCGCCAAGCAGAATCTATGGGCGCCTCTTCTATGCAATCGGCGATCCTCTCAGCTGCTTCTTCTAACTCTACGAACGTCTGGAATTTGAAATTGATTAAAATCCCTTTAAAAGATGGGGTCATTCCTTGTATACAGATCTCGACAAGCGCATCCTTGTTGATTTCTTCATGGCAGTCCAATGTCAAGCGTCGGAACCGTGAAATGTATTTTCCTACTTCCTCACTTATTCATTGCCCACTCTTGCTCAGATCTATCGTTGTGATATTCCTTTTAGCTGTGTAAAATTTCCCGAGAAAGAGCGCAGACAGAGTTTTCCAGGAGTCCACGCTTTCCTCCTTTAGGTTGTCATACCAAGTGAACGTTGTGCCCGTGAGCGACTTAGGGAATTCTTTCAGGCATATTTTTCCATCAGTATCCTTGTCGTTCATTACTGATAGGAATCGGCTGAGGTGCTCTCGCACATTCCCTTGGCCTTCATATATTTTGAACTTCGGATATGTGTAATCTTCGGAGTATGCATATTCCCGGACGTGCGCGGGATATGGGATATTCATGCGGAAATGATTATCTTGTTTTACCACGTGATAGTTTTGCTCCAGGTACTTGGCTATTTAATTTTGCGATATTACTGTCGTATTGTCACCTTTATGTTGTGCGCTCTCTAGTGTTTCTTCAGACGTACGTTGTCCTGCCACTACTGCCTGTGTTATCCAGTTTTCAAGCTCTTGTCTCCTTTGTGCGCGCTCGTCCAATTCTTTCTGCATGTTTTGCAGAGTGTATGATACGGGTTTCACTAGCCGGGATGCTTGCTCGTTCTTCTTCTGTGACATTGTCACCTCTTTATTTTGGGATCCCCGATTTATTGATTGCTTGATAACGCCCAGGATCGGCGTTTCCTCCTCGCTGTCATCATCCTCTATCGTCATCTCGTCGAGGTTAGGAGGTTGATTGGATGCTTGGTTTTCTGTCGCGCCCGAAATAGCGCCTTCTAGGTGCGTCATGGTGAGCTAGGCACGAGCCTCCGGGTGTGGTCGCCAAATGTTAATACCCAAATTCTCGTGAGGTTCTGCCCCGTCCTAGCTAACCAAATGACCTCACCTTTTCTAATAATAGTAAGAGAGAGAGTTGTCTTTCCATTGTACCTTGTCCTTCTTTATATAGACTTTCCAAAAGCCCCTTCCTTTTATGACATCATGCCATGTTTCCTAAAATTCTTTAATTACTACTAATTCCATTCCTTCTCTAATTTATCCCTTGTCCTTTCCATCTAATAGACACTTTCTTGGTGGACTTGGGCTTTAGCCCCTAAGTCCCCATGTCTCATGTTGGACTTGCTTCCTCTTTGAGGCACACTATCCTGGATAAAGGGGTAATATTTTTAATGTATCAACAATTACCAACACATATTTCGAGAAATATGTAAGCGAGTTAAACTCAGCTCGAAATATCATATGTGTATAATCGAAGTCTATATAGCTATACGACTTTTGTCTCAAAATAAGAGATAAAGTATATAGACTTTTGAGTGATAGATGAGTTCAAGTCTCCACATACCTTTTGTTGATGAAGTTCCACAAGCTCCTCTTAGTAGTTCTTCGTCTTCAATCGATGGACTTCGTGAAGTCCAAAGCTCAACTACACTTTCTATCCTAATACGATACGTAGATATAAGTAGACTAGAAATCAAGACTTATAGTTTTGGCAACTAAACTTGACAAACAAGCTTGAGATAGAAACTCTTGCGAGTTCGACCAAGGAGTACTCTAATAATCTCCCCATTTGCTAATTTTAGTGACAAAACTATCAATACGTATGGATTACAAAATAAGTAGACTTTGTACCTTCTCATCCAAATGCTTGATTTTCTTGGTTCTTCAACATTATTCGAAATCTTCGTCACTTCCAAATACTCCAGTGATTCTGAACTTGTTCAACTCAGCATCATAATTGTTGAAGTTCCGTAGCCTTAACAATGAGAAAACAATATCTCTCAATCATTGTTATACAGTGTCATAGTATTGTTACACAACATCAAAGTCCAATTGCATCACAACTTTGACAACAATACTATGGTGATATGTATCACTTCCCCTTAGTCAATACTTCATCTCATAATGAAAACCATTCCTCCTTACATAATGATCCGTGAAACATATGTATTTGTAATGTGAACTACATAATAATTCTCCCCTTTTTGTCAATGTAAATTGGCAAAGGTACGAAAACTAGCGGGATCATAATGAAATTCTCATAGAGATACTTCATGACTAAAAGAGAACATATCAACTTTATTTAAATTCTGAAGTTTATTTGGAAGATGATTTTGCAGTATTAATCTTTATTGGTTTTATATATTGCAAATAATTTTATGGGATATGAGTATTTGCGTCCGTGAACTATGATTGTCTCATATATGTCAAAAGTCAAGTCTATTATATGTCATTATGCAAATATTGATGGAAAATAAAATGAACTTTTGATAATAAAGATTTAGTCTATGATATCATTATTCAAATATTGATGAAAATAGGGTGAATCTTTGAATATTCCACAGTATTGATCTTTCCCTAATCCACTTCTATGTGTAAGTATTGTGCAGCTCCGTAAGCTCGCTTATGTTGAGCATTTCCGATTAATTAATCATGGGTTCTCTTGTGGTTAATTTAATTGAGTTTTCTGGATACAAATTCATGCTTCATGTAATTTGTTAATGTCCAAAGAAATCCTTCTTTTCTTGTAAAAGTAAGGTCGCTCTTGTTGTTCTTTCGGGAATAAAATTTTATGGGGGAAAGTTCTTAATTGAACTTGTGCTTAATTGCCAAATCTTTCTGGGGAGTGTGGCTGTGGAATATTGTAGGAGTTATCTTGTATGTTTATAAACTCCTTGTTGAATACACTAAGTTTCGACTATGTGAAATCATCGAAACAAAGTTGATATGTTCTCTTTTAGTCATGAAGTATCTCTATGAGAATTTCATTATGATCCCGCTAGTTTTCATACCTTTTCCAATTTACATTGACAAATAGAGTGAGAATTATTATGCAGTTCACACTACAAATACATATGGTTCACAGATCATTATGTAAGGAGGAATGGTTTTCATTGTGAGATGAAGTATTGACTAAGGGGAAGTGATACATATCACCATAGTATTGTTGTCAAAGTTGTGATGAAATTTGACTTTGATGTTGTGTAACAATACTATGACACTGTATAACAATGATCGAGAGCTACTGTTTTCTCATTGTTATGACTGTGGATCTTCAATAACTATGATGCTGAGTTGAACAAGTTCAGAATCACTGGAGTATTTGGAAGTGACGAATATTTCGACTAATGTGAAGAACCAAGGAAATCAAGCATTTGGATGAGAAGCTACAAAGTCTATTTATTTTGTAATCCATATGTATTGATAGTTTTGTCACTAAAATTGACAAATGAGGAGACTATTAGAGTACTCCTCGGTCGAACTCGCAAGCGTTTCTATCTCAAGCTTGTTTGTCAGGTTTATTTGCCAAAACTATAAGTCTTGATTTCTAGTCCACTTATAGCTAAGTCTCGGATTAGGATAGAAAGTGTAGTTGAGCTTTAGACTTCACGGCGTTCATCGATTGAAGACGAAGAACTACTAAAACGAGCTTGTGGAACTTCATCAACAAAAGGTATGTGGAGACTTGAACTCATCTATAACTCAAAAGTATATCTACTTTATCTCCTATTTTGAGACAAAATTCGTATAGCTATATAGACTTCGATTATACACATATGATATTTCAAGTTGAGTTTAACCCTCTTACATATTTTTCGAAACATGTGTTGGTAATATTTCGCTTTAACCAAGTTCATCTTATATTCTTGACGAAAGTCAAAAGATGACCATGTGAAAATCTCCTGGTAATATCTTAGAACAATTAACCATTAATTGGATATAGCATAGTATGGGTACTTGTATGCTAACTGTTGCAAGTTATTCGAAGTCTGGGAACCATAATATGCATACCCGTATGCGTACTGGTTGGTTAGTTGAAAGTCCGGGAACTTAGTATGCGTACCGTCGTAAAGTTCAAGTCCGGGAATTCAACTGAGTTTGGTGGTGTACGACAGTAGGCGTACCCGTTCGCATGCTGGCGAACCCAGACCAAGTCCGTCTACTTAAGTATGCGTACCCGTTTTCATACTTGTGTGGGTTACGTTCTAAATTCGGGTTGTTCATGAACTAATACATTTATAAATTAAGGAATGCAATCTTTTTCAAACCGTGGCTACAATGTTCGTGAATTGATTCGAGTGAATCAAAATCGATTTTGCTTCAATTGTGTCTTGTATACTTCTATGAGAATATAAACAATTGAAAAACTCTAGAACTAGTTTCATTTGAGTCATTTGAACTAGTTATGATTAAGATGAACAAGGTTGATATGAAAGTGTTCATATGGCTAACTTCGGTTAACTTCTGTTGAGCCAACAAGGTGTACACGTTTAGTTACGGTTACCCATATCTAAATGAAGTCACTTTTCATTTGTGCGTAACAAGCTAAGTTTGATCTAACGGTTGAAAGATATTAACTTGAGTCTAATCAGGTTTTCATATAACGATGAATATTTAATGCTTTGTTACCAAGGTAGCATTGATTGCAAACCCTGATTTGAAGACTATATAAAGGAGAACTTTAGCAACTGGGAAACCTAATCCCCACACTTCCTGTGTGATACTAGTTGCGACTAGAGTCGATTCTCCTTTAACCTAGGTTTTCCTAAAACTATTATAGGTTAACGACTTAAAGACTTCATTTGGTTTATGAAGCCAGACCCAACTATTTTCTCTGTAGTTGTGTGTTCTGATCTTGATTTATTCTGTCATATTGAGTACTATCTTCTCTAAGATTTTCTCGAGATTTAATCTCTGATAGGCAAGATAAAAAGTAGTCAAAAATATCTTCGTCTCATAAAGTTTTGGCAACTAAACTTGAAAAACAAGCTTGAGATAGCAACGCTTGCGATTTCGACCGAGCAGTGTTCTAACACACTTACTGCCAAAGGAAATAACTTAGACGGTATCACAAACCAATATCCAAGTGTCAATCAATTCAATCAACAACCCAAAGTCCGGATTCAAGAAATGATTGAACTTAATGCACAACCTGTGGTATTTCAACTATATAAAAAAATATAATGCGTAAAAGAAATAACACAGATATCAGAAGTTTTATTAACGAGGAAACCATAAATGCAGAAAAACCTCGGTACCTAATCGGCATTGAACACCACATTGTATTATGCCTCACCAATGAACTTCGCACTATAATTTAGTTGATCCCTAACCAATCTCATACTGATCAAGGTACATTTGCGCTCCTTACGTCTCTGAACCCCAGCAGGATTCTGGGCACTTGATTCCCTTATCTGATATCACCCACAACTAAAAGTTGCTACGACCCAAAGTCGAAGACTGCTTCTCATCCAAATGCTTGGTCTCCTTGGCTCTTCAACATAACTCAAAAATCTTCGTCACTTCCAAGTACTCCAGTGATTCTGAACATGTTCGACTCTGCATCATAGTTGTTGAAGATCCGTATCAATAACAATGAGAAAGCAGTTGCTCTCAATCATTGTTATACAGAGTCATAGTATTATTATACAACATCAAAATTCAACTGTACCAAAACTTTGACAACAATACCATGGTGATATGTATCACTCCCCTTATTCAATACTTCATCTCACATGAGAACCATTTCCCCTTACATAATGATCCGTAAACCATATGTATTTGTAGTATGAAACTACACATTAATTCTCCCCTTTTTGTTAATATAAATTGGCAAAGGTACGAAAACTAGTGGGATCCTCATGAAATTTTCATAGAGATACTTCATGACCAAAAGAGAAAAACATATCAACTTTTTAGATGCAATCATATAGCCGAAGCTAAATGTATTCATCAAGGATTTTATAAAGATACACGAAAACTCCTACAATATTCCACAGCTGCACTCCCCACAAAAATTTTCAATAAAGCACAAGTTCAAATAAGAACTCTCCCCCATAAAATGTCATTCCCGAAAGAACAACAAGAGCGACCTTACTTTCACAAGAAAAGAAGGATTTCTTTGGACATAATTAAATCACATGACAACATGAATTTGTATCCAAAAATCTCAATTGAATTATCCACATGGAAAATGATCAATTCAATTGGCCATGCTCGACATAAGAAAATTTACGAAGCAACACAGTATATACACAAAGATGTGGATCAAGGAAAGACCAATATTATGGAATAAACAAAGATTCATTCTATTTTTCATCACTATTTGCACAATGACATATAATAGACTTAATCTTTGTAAACAAAAGTTCATCCTATCTCCCATCAATATTAGGCTTAACTTTTGTTGTCAAAGGTTCTTTCTATCTTTTATCAATACTTTCATACCGACATATAATAGAGATAAATTTTGAACATGTACGGGACAGTCAAGGTTCACGGACGTAAACAACAACAAATTGTAATATATGAAACCATAAAGGTTAATACTGCAAAAATCATCTTCTAAATAACTAAGAATTTAAACAAATAAATCTAAAAACATTGCAAGATGAAAATGTTGGCAATAGCTATGTGTACTTACAATAATTGTTATTCCAAACCCTAGTTATCATTCTTAAAACACAAGAATAAATTCTCATAAGAAGTTTCCTAGACATTGAGACCTCTGAAAAATTCTTTATCATCCCCGAACTCCTTGTTATCAACAGCCATGGGAACATACGGTTCATGAAGAAAGGAGTCAACTCCAAAAAACTTTCTAGGCTGATGATGTCGAACCAAGGCCTTCTGAATTTCAAGAGTTCTCAAAACAATATCCCTTATTTGCCGAATGTCCTTCCTTGTTTCGTTCAACTCTTCAAGAACACCAGAAAACTTCTGAGAGTTTGAAGGAACAACTCTTGGCTTCCTAACATTCTTTATTTTTCTTTTCAAAGTTGGAGGTAACAGAGATTTATCTTTTTATTTCATGATTGATGGCTTAACAATCATATTAACATCTTTTCCATCAGAAGACATGATGCTTGGAGTATCCATACACGTACATATTTGTGAGAGGAAATCACAATTTAAACTCAACAAGCAGTCTTAATATAAAAAGAGTTTCAGAGAAGAAAAAGGAATGTAGGGTTACGAAACCTTTAAACACACATGTTCGCGTATGCATAACTCACAACCCTAAAAAGAGCATAATTGTCGAGAATAACCCTCTTTTATTGATTAAACAGAGAAGCCCCTTCCAATATCAATTAGATGTGAAATGATGGATGAATTCCAAACTTGCAAAACACAGCAAAGCTAAGAAGAGAAAAACAAGACAAATTAAAAACATTTATCTTTTCTTAAAGCCCGAGGTGTGCAAAATCTTGTCTCTTTTGATCAGGCACATGAGGAAAGATGCACCAAACAATACGATCAAGTTATGTTGGGGTGAACAATAATCTGTCCACCATACCCTTTTCGAAAGGAATTCATAGAACCATGTTTCACAGAATGTTTAGACCATAATTTTTTCTCTAGTGGTCTTGTCTTTTCTTTGGAAACTAACTTCTTCGAAGAAGAGATGAGTTTACATACCTATGATGATTTTTGAACAAGTTTGAGCCTGTTTACTAATCGATTCGCTCTTCGTTGCAGTTTGTTGACATATTTCATTTTTTGTTTGTACTTGAAACACTTTGAAAGTTCATGACCTTTGAGAGAAAAATAATAACATGTCAACATGGAGGATGATTCAGACGCCAAAGACGTGTAAGCTGCTAGACACATAGTGGAACCTGAAAAATCAGACAGAGAGTTTCCAACAGAAAGGTCAACATTTTCTTCCAGACAGGTTGAGGTTTCTTCTGAAAGAATATCGAGATTGATGTATGTATTGCTACAATTATCAAAATCAATATTTTAACAAAGAAGTGCAACACTTGACTTTTCGTCCTCATTGGAATCATAGTGATCAGACATTTCATCAAGAGTTGCAGCAAGACCTTTGTTCCCAGTGTATTTTCTGCAGTTCGGACATTCATTTGCAAAATGACCAAAGCCTTTACACTTAAAATCATTGTGGCATATCCTCGTCATCAGTATCGTCAGTATCCCTGTTTTTAGGAGGAACACGATTATGAGGTTTAACTGATGACCTAGGTTTATCTCTGTTGAATCGTTTACTTCTATTTAAAAGAAGATCTCCAAACTGTGTTGTGATCAAAGAGACTGACTTGTCAACATCTTCTTCTGATGAATCAGCCTCAGAAAGATCATCTTCAGAGACGCAACCACTTTAGTAATTTAGTGTTTTTTTGTGCTTTGAAAGCAACATCCTTTCCGGATTTGGATGTATGCTCATAATCAAATATCTTTAACTTCCCAACTAGGGTATTTCTGGAAAGAGTTGCAAGGTTATTTCCTTCAAGGATGGCATGCTTATTAGAATCGTATTTAGATGGCAGCGATCTGAGAATTTTCATCACAATTTCCTTTTCAGGAATAGTCTTACCCAACGGAAAAGATGCATTAACAATTTCAGGCACTTTGTGATTAAAATCAGCAAATGAATCTTCATCTGCCATACGAAGGTTTTCCTAATCAGAATTTAGGTTTTGAATCCTAGCTTACTTTTCACAGGTATTCCCTTCGAATACGGTTTCTAAGATATCCCAAGCATCTTTAGACTTTGTGCAAGTAGTCACATGATGCTGGAGCTCGGGGGTAATGGCATGGATGATAGCATTTAATCCGTCAGAATTTTGCTTCGCAACAAGATCTCGGCAGTATCATGTTTACCAATACCCTTTGGAACTGTTACATCGCCTTCTGTAACTTCCGGAGGATCATATCCATTAACCACATAAACCCATGATTGAAAATCACGCGCTTGAAGAAAGGCACGCATAACAATTTTCTACTATAAGTAATTTGAGCCATCGAAGACTGGTGGAACGTTTATGGAGATAGAACTTTTGTCCATATTCAGATCGCTACAAACACAGACTTATGAGGTCTTAATGTGTTTGCCTGCTCTGATATCAACTAAAAAAGCGGGGGTACAACAACCACACCCAATATTTCGTTTGGCAATCTGAGAGGAGTTACTCCAATATACTTTCAAGAGAATCAACTAGACAGTTAGGCTCAATCTATAGGAAAGTATATCAAAGAGCGATATCTTTATTTCTCAATTCAATCCGTAATCAAATAAATAAGAATTTGCGAGCCCGATTGAATACAGAGAAATAACTTGAATGGTACCAAAGACCAATGTTCAAGTGTCAATCAAATAATATCAACAACCAAAGTTTGGATTATCTAATTGATTGATCTTAACACACAACCTGTGATATTTCTAATATATATAACAAAATATAATGCGGAAAAAAAATAACACAGATACCAGAAGTTTGTTAACGAGGAAACCGCAAATGCAGAAAAACCCTAGGACCTAGTCCAGCTTTGAACACCACATTGTATTAAGCCGCTACAGATAATATCCTACTACCAATGAACTTCAGACTGGAATATAGCTGAGCTCTAATTAATCTCATACTGATCAAGGTACAGTGGCGCTCCTTACGTATCCAAACCCCGGCCATCAGGATTCTACGCACTTAATTCCCTTAGCTGATCTCAGCCACAACCAAGAGTTTCTACGACCCAAAGTCGAAGACTTGATAAACAAATCTGTCTCACACAGAAAAGTCTATTGAAATAGATAAATCTGTCTCCCGCAGAAATACTTATGAGTTTTTTTTCCATCTTTTGATAAATCAAGGAACACAGGTACCAATTGATAAACCGAACTTATATTCCCGAAGAACAGCCAAGTGTCATCAATCTCCTCACAATAATCTTAATCGTATGGAAACGAGACAAGATATTGTGGAATCACAAACGATGAGACGAAGGCGTTTGTAACTTCTTTTTATCTTGCCTATCAGAGATCACTCTCGAGCAAATATTAGAAAATATAGTACTCAATCACGATAGAAAATGGAAAGATTAGAACACGCAACTACAGAGAAAATAGTTGGGTCTGGCTTCACAATCCACATGAAGTCTTCAAGTCGTTAACCTACAGGGTTTCATGAAAAACCTAAGGTTAAAGGAGAATCGACTCTAGTTTATGCAACTAGTATCACACATGGGGTGTGGGGATTAGGTTTCCCAGTTGCTAAAGTTCTTCTTTATATAGTTTTCAAATCAGGGTTTTCAATCTAAGTTACCTTGGTAACAAAGCATTCAATATTCACCATTAGATGAAAACCTGATTAGACTCAAGCTAATATCTTTCAAATGTTAGATCGAACTTAGATTTTTACACACAAATGAAATTTCCTTCATTTAGGTTTGAGTAACCGTACCTAAACATGTACACCATGTTGGATCAACAATAGTTAACCGAAGTTAGCCATATGAACACTATTATATCAACCTTGTTCATCTTAACCATAACTAGTTCAAATGACTCAAATGAAACTAGTTAAAGAGTTGATAAATTGTTATATTGTCATAGAAGTATACAAGAACACAATCGAAACAAAATCGTTTTGATTCACTCGAATCAACTCATGAACATTATAGCAATGGTTTGCGAAGATTGCATTCCTTATTATATAAATGTATTAGTTCATGTACACAACCGATTTTAACCTTCAAGTATGCAAACGGGTACGCATACTTGAAATATACATACTTAGTTTGGGTTTCGCCAGTACGCGAACGGGTACGCAAACCACAAATCCTAACAGAAAATCTCGGACATGAACCTTATGCCAGTACGCATACGGGTACGCATACTTAGGTTCCCGTACTTCTCAAACCAACAGGTACGCACACAGGTATGCATACTATGGTTCCCGGACATTGATTACATATGTGCAAGAATGCACAACATGTTTATAATCCAATGATGGTTAAGTTTTATAAACTTATATTTCAATCATTGAAACTTTCTTTGAGGATGACAATAGTCGTTTTCACACATTATTAGCATCAAAGCAATTTTCAAGTTATTAAAATAATCATTACGAAACATTCCACGTCTACACAAAATGATTGCATTAGACACACCATGCAAGAAGAAAATCAACTAGACAGTTAAACTCAATCTTAAGAAAAGTATATCTAAGAGTTAATATCTCTATCTCTCAATTCAATCTGCAATCAGCAAATAGAAATATGCGAGCCCGATTGAATATAGGAGATATAACTTGAACAGTACCAAGACCAATGTTCAAGGATCAATCAATTTAAATCAACAACCAAAGGTTGGATTTACCAATTGATCGATTCAACGCACAACCTGTGATATTTCAGTTATATAACAAAATATAATGCGGAAAAGAAATAACACATACACCAGATGATTTGTTAACGAGGAAACCGCAAATGCAGAAAAACCTCGGGACCTAGTCCAAATTTGAATACAACACTGTATTAAGCATCTACAGACTCTAGCCTACTACAAACTAACTTCGGTCTGGACTGTAGTTGAACCCCAATCAATCTCACACTGATTAAAGGTACAGTTGTGTTCCTTACGTCTCTGATCCCAGCAGGATACTACGCACTTGATTCCCTTAACTGATCTCACCCACAACTAAGAGTTGGTACGACCCAAAGTCGAAGACTTGATAAACAAATCTATCTCACACAGAAAAGTCTATAGGAATAAATAAATCCGTCTCTCACAAAAATATCTACGAGTTTTTGTTCCGTCTTTTGATAAATCAAGGTGAACAGGAACCAACTGATAACCCAGACTTATATTCTCGAAGAACATCCTAGGATTATCAATCACCTCACAATAATCTTAATCGATTACCGAAAGAAGATATTGCGGAATCACAAACAATGAGACGAAGATGTTTGTGACTACTTTTTTATCTTGCCTGTCGGAGATATAAATCTCAAGCCAATTGTACTCAATCACGGTATATAAATCTTGGAGATATAAATCTTTCCTATCGGAGATATAAATCTCAATTCTTACAATTGTACTCAATCACGGTAGGAACAACAAGATCATATCACACAACTACAGAGAAAATAGTTGGATCTGGCTTCACAATCCCAATGAAGTCTTTAAGTCGTTAACCTACAGGGTTCCGTGAAAAACCTAAGATTAAAGGAGAATCGAATCTAGCTTATGCAACTAGTAACACACAGGAGGTGTGGGCATTAGGTTTCCCAGTTGCTAGAGTTCTCCTTTATATAGATTTCCAATCAGGGTTTGCAATCAATGCTAATATTCACCATTAGTTGAAAACCTGATTAGATTCAAGCTAATATCTTTCAACAGTTAGATAGAACTTAGCTTGTTATACACAAATGAAATGTAACTTCATTTAGGTTTGAGTGACCGTACCTAAACGTGTACACTTAGTCGGTTCAAAAATAGTTAACCAATGGTTAGCCATATGAGCACTTTCATATCAACCTTATTCATCTTCACCATAACTAGTACAAATGACTCAAATGAACTAGTTAGAGAGTTGTTCAATTGCTTAGATCTTATAGAAGTATACAAGACACAATTGAATCAAAATTGGTTTTGATTCACTTGAATCGATTCATGAACATTATACCCACGGTTTGCAAAGATTGCATTCCTTATTATATAAATGTTTTAGTTCATGAACAAACCGATTTTAGAAAGTAACCTACCTAAGTATGTGAACGGGTATGCGTACTTAAGTAACCAGATTGAGTTTGTTTTCACTTTCAAAATCCACCAGAAATTCACGGACGTGAACTTTCCGCCAGTATGCGTACGGATACGCATACTTATCCGGATTTCCAACAACCGCCAGTACACGTACGGGTACGCATACTTTGGGTTCCCGGTTTCAGACTTTTACACAAGTGTGATAACACACTATGTTTATATCCAAATATGGTTACATGTTCTAAACTTTCATTTCAATCATTGAAACTTTCTTAGAGGATGTTATATAGTTGTTATTCACAAATTGTTTTTCATCAAAGCGATTTTCAAGTTATTGAAATAATCAACATGAGTAAAGATGAACTTGGATAAAGAGAAAGCTTACTAACACATATTTAGAGAAATAGATAAGCGAGATAAACTCGACTCGAAATAGCAAATGTGTATAATCGAAGTCTATATAGCAATACGATTTTTGGCTCAAAATAGGAGATAAAATAGATAGACTTTTGAGTGATAGATAAGTTTACGTCTCCACATACCTTTTGTCGATGAATTTTCACAAGTTCCTTGAGTAGTTATTCGTCTTCATATGATGAACACCGTGGAGTCTAGAGCTCAACTACACTTTATTATCCTAGTCCGAGACTTAGTTATAAGTAGACTAGAAATCAAGACTTATAGTTTTGGCAACTAAACTTGACATACAAGCTTGAGATAACAACGCTTGCGAGTTCGACCGAGCAGTGCTCTAACAATCTCCCCCTTTGTCAATTTTAGTGACAAAACTATTAATACATATGGAATACAAAATAAATAAACTTTATAACTTCTCGTCCACATGCTTGATCTCCTTGGTTCTTCAACATTACTCGAAATCTTCGTCACTTCCAAGTACTCCCATGATTCCATAGATGTTCAATTCAGCATCATAGTTGTTGAAGATCCGTAGCTATAACAATGAGAAAACAATAGCTCTCAATCATTGTGATACAGTGCCATAGTATTATTACACAGCATCAAAGTTCAATTGTATCACAACTTCGACAACAATACTATGGTGATATGTATCACTCCTCCTTAGTCAATATTCATCTCACATGAAAACTACTCCCCCTTACATAATGATCCGAAAACCATATGTATTTGTAGTGTGAACTACACATTAATTCTCCCCCTTTTTGTAAATAAAATTGTCAAAGGTACGAAAACTAGTGGGATCCTAATGAAATTTCCATAGAGATACTTCATGACCAAAAGAGAAGCACATATCAACATGTTTAGATGCAATCATACAGCTGAAACTAAATGCATTCATCAAGGAGTTTATGAAGATACAAGATAATCCCTATAATATTCCACAGTCGCACTCCCCAAAAAGATTTGTCAACTAAGCACAAGTTCGATTAAGTACTCTCCCCCATAAAATTGAATTCCCGAGAACAACAAGAGCGACCTTAATTTCACAATAAAAGGAGGATTTCTTTGGACATTAACAAATCACATATAATATGAATTTGTATCCAAAAATCTCAATTAAATCAACCACAAGAGAACCCATGATTAATTTAATCAGAATACTCAACCAAATTAACCAAAAGAGAATTCATGATTAATCTAATCGGAAATGCTCTCATAAGAAGACTTACGGAGCCGCACGGTATTCACATAAAAATATGGATCAGGGAAGATCAATGCTACGGAATAAACAAAGATTCATTCTATCTTTCATCACTATTTGCACAATGACATATAATAGACTTGATCTTTGTAAACAAAAGTTCATCCTATCTTCCATCAATATTTGCATAATGACATAATAGGCTTAACTTTTGTTTGTCAAAAGTTCATTCAATCTTTTATCAATACTTGCATACTGACATATGAAAGACTTAACTTTTGACAAAATTCAGCCAAACTTCTTATGGATTTAACACATTTAGCAGTTTAATTGAAAGACAAAATCATTCAAAGCTAAAATACCATTAAAATATTACAACCATAAGTTCTTCATAAGAAGTTCAAGATGAAATGCTACAAGTAGAGTGAACCAACAAACATTAGCCAACCATGTCATAATATGCAACAACAATTTCATTAAACTTCTCACTACTCCATTTTTAGGGATTAGCAACGGATCCTGGTCGTTGCTGACTGGGGTCGCAACGACAGATCCCTGTTGCAAAACACAGTGTTGCATTTTTTCGCAACGGCATAAGCTCCGTTGCGACTCTTGGTCAGCAACGGGGATTCGCAACGTCCCATGCCGTTGCAACTTTGTTTATTTGCAACCAAGGTCTGTCGTTGCTAAAATGTTTCTAATTACAGGAATACCCCTACCCTGAAATAAAATGTTATTGGTTGTGGTTCTAATTTAGCAACAGATCGAAAACGTTGCTAATATTTTGCAACATAAAAAAAAAGGTCAAGTCTTCATTTACCTGGTGAAAATCCATCCCCCCCCCCCACACACACACACAAATTTCCTCCCCTGCAGTTACCCAGTTCCCCATATTCATCATTTCCACAGATATACAAACTATGTCATTCATTCATTCAACATACAAATCTGTATCATATTATGAAAAATGGATTCTTCAATTGATGTTAACAAAAAGTATGAGTATTTGATACAAATGTATTCTAAGTATCACAACAAACTAGTGTACACATTAGAAACATACTTGGTTCCTAAGTTCAGTTCATAGAAAATTACGAAATTCCTAAGTTCTTCTAACTTAAATCACTATAAGTTCTTTATAACCAGTATGCTTATAATGATTGAGTCAAAAACTAATAAAGAAATAGTATACTGTATAAGTACAAGCAGGCAAAATCTATGGAAATGATGAATATGGGTAACTGGATAAGTTTCCATTGTCTCTAATCCTCCTTCCAATGACCTAAGTTAAAACAATGATAAATCAAAAGCTTGCGCTTATAATTGGTGTTCTGCAAACACATTGAATATTCACTAGAATTTGGGGATCATCTTGTAATCTAGCTGAAGTCAGCCAAATCCTAAATTACGCTGGATTCTGTGATATCTTCTTAGGTGTACACTAGCATCTTGTAAGCATAATACACAAAACTATCCCCTAAAACTGTTCTTGTTTTACTTAGTAGAAAACATTCACCAAAATCTTGAGTCTTGACTATACTAAAAACGAAACTAAGAACTAGTGAACTACTAAATAATTTAAGATATATGACATACCATCAGTCATCTTTTCCTTGATGTTGGAAACATCTTTATCATCATTCACACGATCATAACCATGGCGAAGCTTCCATGAATGAGTCTGCTCAACCGTAGAGAGTTCACAATCCACTTAAAAAAGCCAAGTAATTTGCTATCAAAGTAATTCACACATTCACAATATTGGGAAAAAAGTTAGAATGTAACACAGTCAATGCCCTGGAACTATCTTTACCAATTAACAATCAATGTTCATTACAAAGTCAATGCACATTTTTAGTCAAGAGCTTATCTTTAAGAGCTTTGAGAGATGGTTCCAGGTCTGACAAAAGTGTGAACTGCACAAATAGAACAAAAAAGACCATATAAGTTAAGACAGCTGTTATGAAGACCCAATGGCGTAATGAATGAAATGCAAATGATAATGTAACGAAGATCACAACAAAGACTTACTAGATTAAGGTCACCAACAACATAGTCTGTAGCAATAACACGACCATCATAGTACCTCAAAAGTGATTACATAATAAAGATTAATATCCATAAGTTTGAACTCAATATGATAAGCATAAGAAAAGGAAGTGTACTTACCAGGGATTGATATTCCCCCGGGTGGCTACTACTGCTTCAAATGACCTACACTGCAGTCACCTGCGCAAAAAAATATAACAGAACCCAAACCACACACATCCATAAAGAAAAACTTATTATATTAATACTACCGGTTCACATAGATATATTACGATTCAAATTTTTTTAAGCACAACTGCTTGAGATTCTTCCTTATGCACAACTGCATAAGAATTTGCCTGAGAGTCTTCCTTATGCACAACTGCATAAGAATTTATATCATATCATGCTAAGCACATGTACAAAAGTGTTTCAAAAAAAGCAAAAAAAGATAAAGAAACTGCCTGAGAGTCTTCCTTATGCACAAATGCATAAGAATCTACATGTTAGCTGTTGATGGTGGATTTTCAACAAAGGGAAAAACCGTAAAATCATGAGGCATGTTTTTGACACGGCTTTCAGGCATGCAACGATTCATATTTTACGAATCCATGATGAATATGTTGTCGAAGAGCCCCACTAGCTGAGCAATTCGATCCCTGGAAATTCATCATGACCTCTATGCAGATTAACAGTTCCATGACTGCAGGAGAGAGACCCAGATCCACATAGAAGAACGATTTTGGCGGTTCTCCGTAGATTGAGAGCATGAATGCCTTCAGGATGCCGGTGACACTCACTGTTCCCTGACTATATGGAGAGACTGTGTATAGATTCATGCGGTTCTCCGTAGATTGAGAGCAGTAATGCCTTCAGGTCGTAAAAAACACCGTGACTCCCTGAATATGCACCATTCAGAATGAATATGACGCTTTAACTGGCTAATATCTCTTCTGCAATAGGTTAATTCTACCATGACATTCACCACTGAATTCCCAGAATGATCTATTATTGCTCCTATTCCATGGTTGAATCCACGGCCTGATCCCATGGAATGGCAATAACAATTGATCTTATTCCATGGTCGAATCCACGGCCTGATCCCATGGAATGGAAATAAACAATTGCTCATATTCCATGGTCTAATCTACGACTTGATCTCATAGAATGGCAATAAACTACTATATTATCTCATTATTCCGGTTTCATGATCGAATTCACAGCTAATCTCATGGAATGGTAATAGATAATTTTATTACTATGACTCTATGGTCGAATCCACGATCCCATGGGATGGTAATGCTTGTTTTTATTATTCCGAATTCGTGGTCGAATCCACAGCTGATCCTACGAATTGATAATAAATAACTACTCATTTTTATTGCTCCGTTTCATGAATTATTTTCTACTGAATTTCATGAATTAACAATAAATATTCAACAACCGGGCATCTTGACCATCACTGAGTAAGCCCCACAAAAATAGTGCAAGTGTACTCGACAATGATGCACGACTGAGCACCCGGATGCACAAACGAGCATCCAAAAATACGGACAGATGAGGAATCCTACGCAAAACTGGAGAAAACAACAAATAATAATAAAATAATAAGGGGCGCCCAGGGGCCGGGCCCACCGACATGCCCTAGCCGTGGCCGGTCCCATGCCTCTTTTATTATTTTGCCCTATCTTGTTATTTTCATGAACTCATGAAAAACTCCTTCAATTTAGCAACCTTCCTTGTTTGTGCAAAACTCATGAATTCCCCATAACTTCATGGATTCATGAAAAAATATTATAAAACAGGGAAAGGTGTGCGGGACCGGGAAACTTAACCGGCCGACCATGCCCAAGCCGTGGCCAATCCCACACCTCACAATCCCTAACTTTTTATAATTATTATTCCTTAATCTCATGAAACTTCTCCGTTTCAACAAAAACTCATGGATTCTCCATAACTTCACGGATTCATGAAAATACTATTATAAAATAGGGAAAGGTGTGCGGGACCGGACAACATAGACGGACGGCCATGCCCTAGCCGTGGTCGGTCCCACACCTTGCAATCCCTAGTCTTTTATAATTATTATTTTCCTAAATTCATGAAACTCCTTGGTTTGAACAAAAATCATGATTTCGTCATAGCTTCTCAAATTTTGCTCGAATCACGAAAACCAAAAGCCAACATGGTCACACGACCGTCTAGCCTCTCACGATAATTTTAAATGTTAAAATACTCTTATTTTAATATTTAAAAAATGTTGATCAATTGAGCATACATGCTCATTCCAACAAAAATCAAGAATTTCAGTCAAGATGAAACTCTTCTGAAAATTCACAATGTTGCTCGAACGCACACCAGAAAATACTGAGACTCTCGGTACGGAGACACGGACACCATGGTAACACGTACATGCCTCCTTGGCCGACCAGAGTCGTTCCTAGGGCTTGCACAAATCCGGTCCCACACGTTTTCATAATTCTGACCTAATTTGCTCAATTTCTCATATTGGGCCCAAATTCTCTCCAACCAACCTGGGGATTTCTCAAACGACCAACAACTGGTCCCGTGACCACCAAAAGCCGGTCCCATGCTCTCTTGGTAGGTCCCCCATCTTTCATACTTAGGTTTTATCACCTAATGCTGAACCCAGCTATATTTCAATAAATTATGAAACCGACATTTAAT
The DNA here is from genome assembly GCF_003573695.1 of Papaver somniferum. NCBI lineage: Eukaryota > Viridiplantae > Streptophyta > Magnoliopsida > Ranunculales > Papaveraceae > Papaver > Papaver somniferum. Next base: position 158,856,687 of record NC_039361.1, read on the forward strand.
CATCATTCTTTCACCAATCCTCAAACTGAGAACCCTCGTGCATGCTCACTCGAGCACTAGGAACCACATGGATGCCCATCATCCCATGTGGTCGGTCCCTCTATCACTCATGACCTATTTTCAGCGATTCATCAACTATGATCTGAAATTAGGGTTTCGAATAAATGCTCTACGAATCATCATTCTGATCAAGATTCAAACACTAATTAATTTATGATGGATTCAACAACCGACATCTGAATTAATCATATAATATTTGGTAATCTACCAATATTTTAATATTTTATTGGGTCACGTCACCAATAAATGTTTCGTCGAATCGAGCAATACTTGCTCAGGTGCTCAAATATTGATCCAACTATCAATATTTAGTAATTTATCGAGTTGAGCAATACTTGCTCAATTGCACGTCAAATTATCAACAGTCAGTATTTTTTGATGAATTGATCAATACTTGCTCAGTTGCACGTAAAACTATCAATAATCATTTATTTTTCGAATTGAGCATTACTTGCTCGTCAAATTCTCAATATTCAGTAATTCGCCGAATTGAGCAATACTTGCTCTCGCTCAAATACTGGTCAATAATTCATCACTGAATCAACAAATACTGACATCCTTCAGAGAACTACATGTTCGATCCATGAATCACTAAGCATTCATCACTCATGCTCGATTCAACAAAACCTAGACTCACTGTCTAAAACAGCCAAAAACTGACTAATCAATACACGTCTGTCATACAGACTCCACGATTCGTGAGACATCAATCACGTCAAATTGGGGGATAATAACTAGGGTTTTGTTCTAGAGGCCTACAGCACGTGGGTTCATACATAACGAGAAATGTGAGTAAGTCGTATCAACGGTTGGAAGAGTTAGCAAAGTAGTGGGTAAATGATCAACCAAGTTTCCGCACGACATGGAACTGGTTTCACCACGATCTCCCACTTTCCCACTCTTTCACTCAAGAAACCGTCACACTTACAGGGATCAAAGTGTTCATGACTCTGACAATATAAATAAGTCTCTGAATCCATGATTGAGGACAAGGAACGATCACTAGCTATCAAAAATCGTCCAGGATTTCTCGAGTAACTACTCTCAAGAATTCTTCAATCCATCAGAACTTATTCGAACTCATCAGTTCACCAAAAATTGCAGAAACCTTCAACACACCCACAATCCTTGATCATCACTGATCCCACACAATTCTCAGCTTCCCTCCTACAGATCAACCCATCTCCCTCTTTACGACCGAATTGACTCTGGAACGTCCATTGACTTGGTTTAGGACGGATTCCTACAGATTGATCTCTCGAATATAAGCATTCCCTTTGCAGTACATCTGTGTGAGGTTGAACAGTTTGCTTGGTTAAGGAGTCTCGACAACACGCTCGTCTCTTCACTTCTCCAAAAACTAGCTACTCGTTTTTCCCCATCTACAGATTGGCGACCACAGTGGGAGATTAATCTCCCGGTTACAATCCCAACTTTTAAAAAGATGGTTGATCTTAGGTCAGGTTCAGTTAAAAATCCTAACACAAACAACGCTGGCACTAGCAACGATGGTGGTATTCCAGAAACTACTCCTGCTTCCAACACCGGTGTTGTTGATACCACTCCTCCTCAAACCAACGTCGGCAACCATCCTCTCTTCGGCCGGTCTCCCGAGGGAGGAAATCAAATAAAATCCGCCTACCATAGGTGATCTTATGAAGGTGCAAGAGACTCTTGCAAAAAATCATATTGGCATGGCTGCAACACAGAAAGAGCTATGCAATTATCTCAAAACTCTCACCGACAAGATGTCAAAGAAAACTCAAGAGAAGGGAAAGGCCAAAGAGACATCCTCGACTGATGATCCTGAAGTCATTCCAATCCATGTAGTAGACGATGATGAAGTTCACAAGGCTGTAGATAACCCACCAACAAAGGAACCTGCAAGATTCATCACTCGCGAGGACCTGGAACGCTTCATGGAGGATCGAGGAAAAGACAAGATACCATCTGTCCACCGTCATCAACCTCCATATCCTGCTTCTACTCAAAGAATTCTTCTCCCGAAGGGCTATACCTCTCCAACATAAACGTTGTATAACGAACAGGTAACGCTCGAGAACACGTCTGTCGATTAATGGAGACACTATGGGAGCATGAACACAACGGAATGATCCCAATCTACAGAGCCTTGCTGGACAATCTGCGAGTCCAGACTTTCTCAAAACTTCATGAAGCAGCCAAGCGATCAACAACTACCGCGCATGCTTTACTGAAAAGAGAAAAACCTAGACTGAGAACCTCGTGGTACTCAGCGTCTCTTCAACATAAAATACAACCTCCCACCTTCCATGAACATTGTTGCTGAAGAAAACAAAAGGAAAACCGAAGCACCACACCAAAATCATACTTCTCCAATCTCTCAGGATCCTTCGGAAGCGCAAATAAAGGATAATCGATCCTGAAATGCACAAACCTCAACCCTGCATCAACAAATGAGGAAATTATCAGACAGGTTCAAACTTCCCTCTTCCCATTGAAGAAGTGATCGAGTTACTGGAAGTCTGGATTCAAGATGGTGCAACCCAATTGACATTCATCAGGAGACAGCCAACTAAAGAAGAAGTGAATATTCCCAGGTACCGCTGTCTTCATAAGTTCACCAATCATCCAACAGGTGACTTCAATATTTTCAAAGAGAAGGTTGATTCATAATAGATTCAACTGGGGACTGAAGGAGTACACAAGGATCCTTCCCAGTCAGAACCTTTACACTCTCTGAACAACCAGTCAAAGAAATAGTTCAATCGATCGAGCATATCTGTGAACTGCTCTATTTGTCTAAGGAATGGAGGAAATACATGTTCACAGCACCGAATCACATTGTGTCAGACGTCTGTTTATCCCATAAATACTCCCTGAACCTTCATCCACAAACAAGGAGAGGCACGACTGGGGACTGCTTACCAGTCCATCTCAGAGGAAATGAATTCGAAAGAATGTTGATCGATGCTGACACCGTCATCAACATCGTTCCACTGAAAACCCTCAGAGCCGCTGGCATCACTCGACAAGAAGCTACTTGTCATCCCATCATTAGAGCACTTGGAGAAATTTCTAACTTTGACGAGGTTGAATCAAGAACCTGCATAAGATGCATAGACATTCATCAAGATGTTCCGCACTCAGGCAAGTCTCATTCCTTACATGTCTATGTCATTTATTTCTTCACATGTTATCCTAGCATGGGGACTCAATTCTGTTAGCAATTCTGCAATACGTCATGAATGGTAGCTTCACTGCATTAGTATTTCACCAAGTGGTTGATCTGACACCGTTTCGAATCGAGCATCTCACCTAGACATTCACTACTGAGAGATGACGGAAGCATGGAAAAGAACGCTTTGGGAATTTCTCCGTAGACTTGTAGGAATGTCCACGAGTATCAGAAATCTATGATGTCTGCACAAGTGTTGAATCTCGCTATCGTAGCGGAATGCCGAATCAAGAGAAGATACATTGGTCGAGACGATCAAGCCTAATGAAAATGCGGGTGTCTAACAACACCACCCAATATTTCTCTTAGCAACCTGTATGGACAAACTCCAACATACTTTTTATAAGAATCAGCTAGACAGTTAGACTTAATCAATAAAAAGACATATCAAAGAGTTTATATCTCAATCTCTCAATTTAATCTTACTCAAGCAAACTGCGAGTCTCGATTAAAGATAGATAAACTTGGATGGTACCAAAGACCAATATCCAAGGATCAAATCAATCAACAACCGTTAGGTCGGATTTCCAATTGATTAGATCAAACGCACAACTTGTATTATTTTTATTATATAAACAAATATAATGCAGAAAAGAAACAACACATCCACCAGAAGTTTTGTTAATGAGGAAACCGCAAATGAAGAAAACTCCCGGGACCTAGTCCAGATTGAATACACATTGTATTAAGCCGCTACAGACACTAGCCTACTCCAAGCTAACTTCGGACTGGAATATAGTTGAACCCTAATCAGTGTCCCACTGATCCAAGGTACAGTTGCACCCCTACGCCTATGATCCCAGCATGATACTACGTACTTGATTCCCTTAGCTGATCTCACCCACAACTAAGGGTTGCTACGACCCAAAATCGCAGGCTTTAACAATAAACAAATCTGTCTCCCACAGAAAAGTCTATCAAAGGATAAATAGGATAAATCCGTCTTCCACAGAAAAACCCTAAAGTTTTTGTTTCGTCTTTTGATATATAATCAAGGTGAACAGAAACCAATTGATAATCCGTTCTTATATACCCGAAGAACAGCCTAGATTAATCAATCACCTCACAACAATCTTAATCGTATGGTAGTGAAACAAGACGTCGTGGAATCACAAACGATGAGACGAAGATGTTTGTGATTACTTTTATATCTTTCCTATCGGAGAACTCTCACGATCTCAAGCCAATCAATATGATTGTACTCGTACGATAGAAGATGCAAGATCAGATCACACAACTACCATTAAAGTAGTATCGGTCTGGCTTCACAATCCCAATGAAGTCTTTAAGTCGTTAACCCGGTTTGAGAAAAGAAAACCAGAGGGTTAAAGGAGAATCAACTCTATCTTACAAACTAGTATCACACGGACGTGTGGGGATTAGTTTGTAGAGTTGCTAGGTGTCCCCTTATATAGCCTTTCAAATCAGGGTTTCGCCTTGCTCACAAAGAAAATGCTATCCACCGTTAGATGAAAACCTGATTTAGATTCAAGCTAATATATCTCAACCGTTAGATCGAAATCTTAGCTTGTCATACACAAATGAACTGCACGCTTCTAGGTTTGTAAACCGTACCCAAACGTGTGCATTGTTGGTTCAATAATAGTCAACCAAAAGGTTAGCCATTTGAGAATTTCATACCAACCATTTTCTTCTTCACCATAACTAGTTCAAATGACTCACATGAACTAGTTAGAGAGTTGTTCAATTGCAAGGAAATCTCATGTACTGCACAAGACACAATTGAAGCAAAGATGATTCGATTCACATGAATCGGTTCATGAACTTTATATCCACACTTTGCAAAAGCATTCCTTGGTCTTTATGAGTTAAGTTCAGAAATCATCTTCAGATATATAACCTATACAAGTCCGCAGACTAGGTTCGCGAACTTGAAGTACTGGAAAGAGTTTTCAAACTCCAGCAGAAATTCTCGGGTTCGAGAGCTTCGCTGGTTCGCAGAATGGGTTCACGGACTGGGTTCGCGGACTTGGCTCACGCAACACAGTTTGATAACTCAGCAGAAATTCTCGGGTTTGAGAACTTCGGCAGTTCGCGGACTGAGTTCGCTGAGTTGGCTACTAGCCGATTTCCAGCATGGGACTTATGCACATATATGTTTCCACAACATACTTATGTCCACTATAGTTATGTAATATAAACTCTCATTCCAATCATTGAAACATTCTTAGAGGACGTTATATATTTGTTACACTATTTCTCGTCAAAGCAATTTTCAAGATGATCGAAACATACATGACTTGCGTCACTAGGTAAAGAAAAACATGATCGAAGCGAAACGATTACCAACACATATTAAGAGATATAGATAGGCGAGGTATACTCGGCTCGAAATACTAAATGTGTATAATCTAAGTCTATATATATAGCATACGACTTTTGTCTCAAGAAGTAGGAGATAGAATAGATAGACTTTTGAGTGATAGATAAGTTCAAGTCTTCACGTACCTTTTTGTCGAGAAGTTCCACCGGTTCCTTGAGTAGTTCTTCCACTTGTATGATGAATCTCCATGAAGTACTTGAGCTCAACTACACTTACTATCCTAGTCCGAGACTTAGCTATAATAGACTAGAAATCAAGACTTATGGTTTTGTCACTAACATTGACAAACATGCTTGAGATAGCAACGCATGCGAGTTTGACCGAGCACTGCTCTAACAATCTCCCCCTTTGTCAATTTTAGTGACAAAACTATCAATACATATGGAATACAAAATAGATAATGAAACTTTAGTAGCTCCTATTCCATAAGTCTAATTCTTCAACATTCCTTGAAATTTTCGTACTTCCAAGTACTCCAATGATCCCAAAGGTTGTAAGTTTAGCATCACTGTTGTTGTAGATTCGTAGCTATAACAATGAGAAAACTCGAGATTCTCGATCATTGTTATACAGTGTCATAGTATTACTACACAATGTCAAAGTTCAATTGTATCACAACTTCAACAATAATACTATGGTGATATGTATCACTCCCCCTTAGTCAATACTCCATATAGATCATGGAAACCACTCCCCCTTACACAATGATCCGAAAACCATATGTATTTGTAGTGTGAACTACATATTAATTCTCCCCCTTTTTGTCAATAAAATTGGCAAAGGTACAAGAACGGGATCATGATGAAATTTCCACAAGAGACATTTCATGACTAAAAGAAAACACGCACATCATCTTAATTTAGATGCAATCATATAGCCGAAGCTAGTAGCATTCATCTAGGAGTTTAAATATACAAGACCCCTCTAAAATTCCACAGCTGCATACCCCTCAAGATATGACCATTAAGCACAAGTTCAAAATAACTCTCCCCCATTTGATGTCATTCCCAAGGGAACAACAAGAGCGACCTTAATTTCGAGAGAAAAGAAGGATTTTTATTGGACACCAAAAACCATGATAAGTGATTTTCTATATCCAAAAAACTCGATCAAATTAATCACAAGTAAATCCATGATTAATTTAATCGGAATACGCAATCAAATTAAACACACAAGGTGATCAACTTAATTGTTTATGCTCAACATAAGTAAACTTACGGAACATATGACTACCAAAACCATTGGAAAATTATTAGGATAGCCGTTCATATACTCGACACAAGAAAAATCTTATGGAATATATGAATGCTCAACTAGACTAATTACAAGAGAACCCATAATTAATATAATTGGAATACAAACAACCAAACTAATCACAAAAGTAATCAATTTAATTGTCATTTTTTTTGCTCGACATAAGAGAACTTACAGAGCAAACAACTAAATAACCAAATGAGATGATTGATTTAGTTTGCAAATGATCAACATAACACACCTTATGGAACAACCAACCAAGCTAAAAAATAATCAACTTAGTCGTATCGTGCTCAACATAAGACACATTACGGAGCCTCACAGTATTTCATAAGATATGAGCCAAAGAAGATCAATACTGTGGAATACGCAAGGATCTATTCTATTTTCAATCATTATTTGCATAACAATAATAGACTTTATCCTTGTTCACAAAATATTTTAACCTATTTTCCATCAAAGAATTGACAATATAGGCTTAACTTTTGTTTTGTCAAAAGTCTATTCATCCTTTAATCAATACATGAATATCGATCATGAACGACTTTACTTTTGACAAAATATGGGACAACAAAGTTCACGGACATAAACACACAAATCCCATAAGCATTGCAATATAACAAACCATAAGATTAAATACTGCAAACCATCATCCTCCAAATATTTTTAGAATTTTAAACCAAAAAACCTACAAAATAATACAAGAAGATGAAAAATAATAGCTATGTGTAGGCACAATCATCGCTATTCAAATGACTAGTTATTCTTCCAACTAAGCCAAAAAGAAGACATCCTAGGCAACAATGTCTTTGAGAAATTTAGTATCATTCCCGAACTCGTTGTTGTCAATAGCCATTAGAACATAAGGTTCGCGAAGAAAGAAGTTAATATCAACGAACTGTCTTGGCTGATTATGTCGAACCAGGGCTTTCTGAATTTCCAAAGATCTTAAAACACAAGCCTTTATATCACGAATCTCCTTTCTTACTTCCTTCAACTCATCAAGAGCATCGGAAAACTTCTGAGAGTTAGAAGTTACCGCCCTTGGTTTTCTTGTATTCCTTCTTTTTCTTTTCAAGGACGAAGAATTTGGAGATTTCTCTTTTTCCTTGATTGATGGCTTAACAATCGTGTTGACATCCTTTCTATCCAAAGATATGATGCTTTGAGAAAAACTATTACCAACTTATTTTTGTGAATGGAAATCATAATCTCAATACACAGTCTTGAAAAAAGAATATCACGGAGGAAAAAGGAATGTAGGGTTTGAAACCTTTAACCAGGTTCGTAGACGTCCAACTCTAAACCCTATAAAGAGTATAATTATCGATAATAACCCTTTTCTTTTATTTGATGGACAGAAAATAACAAACCTAAGAAAACCCTTTATTTTTCTTAAAGCCCGTGCGTTCACAATTTTGTCTCTTTTAATCAGGCACATGAGACAAGATTTACCAATAAACACAATCAATTTGTGTTGTGGTGAACAACAATTTGTCCACCATTTTCCTCTTGAGAGGAATCCTATGTCTTCTGTCTATCAAAGCGACTTGACCATACCTTCTTTTCTAATGGTCTTATTTTATTCTTGGAAACCAACTTCTTAGACGAAGATAAAGTTCTACATACCTCAGCGGTCTTATGAGCAAGTTTAAGCTTCCTTGCTTATTGATTTGCTCTTCGTTGAAGTTTGTTGGCGTGCCTCATTTGATGTTTGTACTTGGAACATCTTGATAGTTCATGACCCTTTTGAGAACAAAACGAGCACGTCAATCTTGGATGGTAATCAGGCAACTGTGGTGCGACTGAGGCTAGACACAAGTTGAATCCTGAAATGTTGTCAATATAGTTTCCAGAGGATGGGTCAATTGATTCTTCCAGCTTGATTGGATTCTCATCTTCACCGAAACCATCAAGGTTGATATATGTATTGCTACAACTGCCAAAATCAATGTTCTCACATAGAAGACCGACACTTTATTTCCTATCTTCTTCAGAATCATAGATCTCATACATTTCATCAAGTGTTACAGCAAGACCTTTGTTCCCAGTGTATTTTCTCCGATTAGGGTGTTTATTTGCAAAATGACCAAAACCTTTACACTTAAAGCACTGAGGCATATCCTCGTCATCAACCTCGTCAGCACCCCTGTTTTTAGAAGGGGCGCGAGTGTGAGGTTTATCTGATGACCTAGGTTTGTCTCTTGAAAACCATTTACTTCTCTTCAAAAGAAGATCCCTAAACTGTCTAGTGATAAGGAGACTGATTTGTCAAGATCTTCATCTGAAAAATCATCCTCAGAGACATAAACACACTTACTTTTATCAAGTAATTTGGTGTTCTTTTGTGCTTTAAAGGAAACATCCTTTCCAATTTTGGATGTATGCTCATGATCAAAGATCTTTAGCTTTCCAACCAAGGTATTTCTGGAAAGATTATCGAGGTTATTTCCCTCAACGATGGCATGCTTATTAGACTCGTATCTAGATGGCAGCGATCTGAGAATTTTCATCACAATGTCCTTTTCAGGAATAGTCTTACCCAATGCAAAAGATGCATTAACAATTTCAGACACTTCGTGATTAAACTCATCAAATGAATCTTCATCTTCCATACGAAGGTTATCCCAATCGAAATTAAGGTTTTGAAGCCTAGCTTCCTTTTCACTGGAGTTTCCTTCAAATAAGGTTTATAAGATATCCCAAGCATCTTTAGACCTAGTGCAATTACACACATGATGCTGAAGATTTGGGGTAATGGCATGTATGATGGCATTCAAAACGTCGGAATTTTGCTTAGCCGCAAGTATCTCAGCAGGGATATATTCACCAATAGGTTTGGGAACGTTTACTTCTCCAACTGCCACAACAGGAGCATCATAGCCATTAACAACATATACCCATGATTGAAAATCACGTGCTTGAAGAAAAGCTCGCATAACAATTTTCTACCATAACTAATTAGAGCCGTCGAATACTGGTGGTACGTTAATAGAGATAGCACCTCAGTCCACAGAGTCAGATCGCTACAAACACAGACTTGTAAGGCCTTGAACGTGTTTTCCTGCTCTGATACCAATTGAAAAAGCGGGGGTCTAATAACACCACCCAATATTTCGCTTAGCAATCTGTATGGACAAACTCTAATATACTTTTTATGAGAATAAACTAGACAGTTAGACTCAATCAATAAAAAGACATATCAAAGAGTTTATATCTCAATCTCTCGATTTAATCTTACTCAAGCAAACTGCGAGTCTCGATTAAAGAGAGATAAACTTGGATGGTACCAAAGACCAATATCCAAGGATCAATCAATATCAATCAACAACTGTTAGGTCGGATTTCCAATCGATTAGATCAAACACACAACCTGTATTATTTCTATTATATAAAAAAATATAATGCGGAAAAGAAATAACACAGACACCAGAAGTTTTGTTAACGAGGAAACCGCAAATGCAGAAAAACCCCGGGACCTATTCCAGATTGAATACACACTTTATTAGGCCGCTACAGACACTAGCCTACTCCAAGCTAACTTCGGACTGGACTGTAGTTGAACCGCAATCAGTCTACCACTGATCCAAGGTACAGTTGCACCCCTACGCCTCTGATCCCAGCAGGATACTACGCACTTGATTCCCTTAGCTGATATCACCCACAACTAAGAGTTGCTACGACCCAAAATCGCAGGCTTTAACAATAAACAAATCTGTCTCCCATAGAAAAGTCTATCAAAGGATAAATAGGATAAATCTGTCCCCCACAGAAAAACCCTAAAGTTTTTGTTTCGTCTTTTGATATATAATCAAGGTGAACAGAAACCAATTGATAATCCGTTCTTATATTCCTGAAGAACATCCTAGATTAATCAATCACCTCACAACAATCTTAATCGTATGGTAGCGAAACAAGACGTCGTGGAATCACAAACGATGAGACGAAGATGTTTGTGATTACTTTTATATCTTTCCTATCGGAGAACTCTCACGATCTCAAGCCAATCAATCTGATTGTACTCGTACGATAGAAGATGCAAGATCAGATCACACAACTACGATAAAAGTAGTATCGGTCTGGCTTCACAATCCCAATGAAATCTTTAAGTCGTTAACCTGGTTTGAGAAAAGGATACCAGAGGGTTAAAGAAGAATCGACTCTAGCTTACAAAATAGTATCACACGGACGTGTGGGTATTACTTTGTAGAGTTGCTAGATGTCCCCTTATATAGCCTTTCATATCAGGGTTTGGTCTTGCTCACAAAGCAAATGCTATCCACCGTTAGATGAAAACCTGATTTAGATTCAAGCTAATATACCTCAACTGTTAGATCGAAATATTAGCTTGTCATACAAAAATGAACTGCACCCTTCTAGGTTTGTAAACTGTACCAAAACGTGTGCATTGTTGGTTCAATAATAGTCAACCAAAAGGTTATCCATTTGAGAATTTCATACCAACCATTTTTTTCTTCACCATAACTAGTTCAAATGACTCACATAAAATAGTTAGAGAGTTGTTCAATTGCAAGGAAATCTCATGTACTACACAAGACACAATTGAAGCAAAGATGATTCGATTCAAATGAATCAGTTCATGAACTTTATAACCACGGTTTGCAAAAGCATTTCTTAGTATTTATGAGTTAAGTTCAGAAATCATCTTCATATATATAACATATACAAGTTCACAGACTAGGTTCGCAGACTTGAAGTACTGGAAAGAGTTTTCAAACTCCGGCAGAAATTCTCGGGTTTGAGAGCTTCGCTGGTTCGCGGACTTGGCTCGCGCAACACAGTTTGATAACTCAGCAGAAATTCCTGGGTTGAGAAATTTGGCAGTTCGCGGACTGAGTTCGCCGACTTGGCTACTACCCGATTTCCAGCATGGGACTTATGCACATATGTGTTTCCACAACATATTTATGTCAACTATGGTTATGTAATCTAAACTCTCATTCCAATCATTGAAACATTCTTAGAGGATGTTATATAGTTGTTACACTATTTCTCGTCAAAACAATTTTCAAGATGATCGAAACATACATGACTTGCGTCACTAGGTAAAGAAAAAGATGATCGAAGCGAAACGCTTACCACCACATATTAAGAGATATAGATAGGAGAGGTATACTCGGCTCGAAATACCAAATGTGTATAATCTAAGTCTATATATATACAGCATACGACTTTTGTCTCAAGAAGTAAGAGATGGAATAGATACACTTTTGAGTGACAGATAAGTTCAAGTCTTCACATACCTTTTTGTCGAGAAGTTCCACCGGTTCCTCGAGTAGTTCTTCCCCTTGTATGACGAATCGCCATGAAGTCCTTGAGCTCAACTACACTTACTATCCTAGTCCGAGACTTAGCTATAATAGACTAGAAATCAAGACTTATAGTTTTGATCATTAATATTGAAAAACATGCATAGCAACGTATGCGAGTTTGACCGAGCAGTGCTCTAACACCTAAGACATTCGACAATTCAGCGCTCAAGCATATAAGAAGCCTTCGAATTTTACTCCCAATCAAAGAGTACACCTTCGATAATAACGCTTCTAGCTTCAGCACAATATATCGACGTGACACACCGGTTCAACACCGACACGATCAAAGTATAGCTGAACTACAATCGATAAGCCTTCACTATCCCATGATAAGACTTCTGAAGTAGATGCAACATCGTTCATCAATGGATGCTACAAACTCCTTCAACTCTGCTAAGTGAATGTGGGATGCACTGGGGACTTGATTTTATTGGAAATATCAATTCAATATATTTCAATAAATGTTATCCACATAACAAGTCATTGCAACCTAATGTGATTCCATGAAACATCGTCAAACGGAACCTCTCTGCATCAAAAGCCCTTGCACGACTAGGGAACTTCCTCTCTTCACCAATCATATCCAGAATGAAGATTGTTGCTGCTATCTACCGCGCAACAACATCGATTCCATGACAAAGACACTTCACAGTAAAGTCATATCAGGAGAATTTGGGTTGAAATCCTAATACACCTTCATCTTAGGAATGCTCAACTCACCAATTAGTTCGTGCATGCTCACTGGATGGAAGAGCAAAGACTATCATCTTCGGTCTCTGTATCAACTCCAATCATAGTACCGGCACCGGCATGTGGAGGAACTTTATTCATGGTCTCAGCATCAATAATAATTTATGGAGAACTTCCAGTTGTAATCTCAGCATCACTCTCGGGCGCAATATCCGGCTTCATCAACTATCCATTCTCTATGGATCGTACTTCTTCAAGCCCTAATGATTCATATCAAGATGTGTAGACCTGAAAACATGATAACGTGAACGTTTTCCCAAAGCTTACACGACAGACGGGCATAAACCAAAGTCTTCTACAAGATGTTTTCATCACTTCTATAAATGAGATACAACACACTTCAGGCCATGTGTTTACAAAAAGTACCAATGGGTGGGGAATGGGACAATACTTCCTCAATGAAAGATGTTTGTCTGTGTCTCTTATACAACATACCAAAGGGGCGCATCAATCAGACATACAAGCTGAAAGATATGGCCTTTACCGTCAGGTCTACGAAATCTGAAAAATTTTTACGGGATTACAAATTACAAATGTGCACGCTTCGTTGGCTGACCTCTGAAACTCCAAATTGAGTGATTATTTGCTCATGTGATAACTCAGTCTCTTATCTTCAAAAGTTGGGGTTAAACATAAAATTCCGACGTCGTATAAGGTCCCTACAGCTTCTAGAGCATACAACATGCAAGAAGCAATTCTTAGACGGGATTCATAACTTCCACAGTCGATCAGTGACCACCAGGTCTTTCGGCTAAGTCCTTCATCAAGGTAACTCCAACTTCTACCACCTAGGTCTTTACATCAATTTCTCTACCTGAGTCTTCTATCTAGGTCTCGCCAGAAAAAGGGAAAACGAAAAGGAGAGATTTGACAAAATACTGAGGACTGACGGTTCACTGATCATGGCGGTTAGTTTCACAGTCCAAGACCCTGTCAGCAGATTCTTATGTGCTGATCATTCATCATAAAAGTAATTCTACCACCGGTACATACAACCATGGTCATCACATCACCCTCTCTTGGGAGCAACCTCAGTTATGGTCCTGTGACCAGGGTTTCAAAAGTGATGTTTCTACGACTGACAGAAACAAGATGTCACTGCAAGCACCATGCTCATGTATAAATCAAGGGTTCCTGATCTCAAATTAACCAATCACATTAAAATCCTTCACCAACCGTTCAAGACACAAGCGAATGGTCTAAAGACACAACATGAGTTTTTTGCGACAAATTCGTCTGAAGTAATTTTACACTGACCTGTACAAAGCGACGATCAGGGAGCAATTGGTGAAGAATCTATGGATTGTCCATATACCATTATCTTCATATGGATTTCCTCTACAACATATCCAAAATTCACATCAATTGGAGAAACGATCAAAGAGATGTGGCCAAAACATTGGACTACATGCCAGCTAAAACATTTTTGGAAATCTCCTGGAAGTTTACTGTTTCGCCTTTCTCAGGCGCTAAACAGGCTCAAAACTCAAAAAGCTTCATTGCTAAATCTTCGAAATTTTCTGGTATTGAAGATACATGTGCAGATCGCGAAAATCCAACTTTGAACGAAGATTCTACGGTGTTTTTACTAAAAGGCTGAAGTCTGAAATTTTCTGGCGACGTATTTCAGCAAAATTACTCGTATACTCACATGGATTCTCATTCATTCATTTACAAATCAGCAATTTAATACTTCTATGAAGAGATTGCAGGAGATATACTTACTAAAGGAGTCTCTAAATCAATTGAAGGCTCGATAATGCCGGAATCTCCATTGGCAACTCCGTTATGTCCATTCGGTTCAGGATTTCGGGAATCTCCATATTCCCGTGTACCAAATAAGAGCACGCTTCATCAACATGTTGCTTATATACAATGATTTCTTCCTGGATTCAACAGTTATTATTATTTCATTCAAGGAGATGCCATGATCACCTGCACGAAAAAGATACTTACATCGACTTCCTCATCAGTGTTGGATTCATGAATTGTTTTCCCGGGAACAAGTTGAAGACCGTCAATCGATGGAACAAAAGTCTGAAAAGAAATAAAAAAACCTTGGTCTTGTGTTCCTAATTGCACGGGAAAAGTCATGACGCAAGGAATGCTAACAACTCACCAAAGAAACGGCTGGGGACTGCACGTCATTTGCTAACATCCTGTAGTCCTTACTTCTGGGTTCTCCGCTCTCGTAGACTTTCTTCCATTTCCGTGGAGCCTACATTGATCCGGGATCTCACTATACGGTCATCCTGTGGTAAAGCTAATGAAATAACCAGGAGTACAACTCAGCATGAAGGATCTCTCACCATTATTCAGAGGTCCCATAAGTACCATTTCTTAAAGTTGCATCCGTAGAGATGTCATCTCTGGAAACACCATCTTTGGAAGTATCATCATGGAAGTCAGTCATTCTTGCAAAGTGACTATTTCAGCACATCGTTCATATAAAGCGCATGATTCAACAAAACAATGAATCATGCAATAAAGGTGCTCACAATAGCGTCTGCAAAAATGGTAACCATCCAACTCTTACCTATTTACAATTTCACTAACTGTAGTGATTACAACTTCGGGAATTTGTTCGCTCCTTTAAACCTGCAAAGACGAACAAAAATCGTTATTCAAAACCATAACGTGGTTTTCATAAAACTGTGAACAATTCATGAAACTTCCATCATGTGAACAGTTCACATTATTTTCACCGTGTGAGCAACTCCCATCGAGTGAAAACTCATTGGTTTTGTGCATACACTACCAGATCACAAAATCCATGCAAACAGTATTTCATCAAAAATTGTTTACTTCTAGCAATTGCTGAAAATCAAAAACTTAATTTCACATAAGTTTTCATTGTGTGAACATTCACTGGTTTTTCAAAAATTGGGCAGACGTTCATTCTACAATTGTGAAAACTCACATACAGACATTATTTCACCATGAATAATTGTTTATTTTCAACAGTTGTTCAAAATCAAAACATTGATTTTACAAAATATATATTTTAACATGAAACCCACGTAACTTTGAAAATATATGTATATATTTTTGCTCCCTCTCGCGAGCATCCGTCTTCGAAACGAGAAGTGTATTTTAAAAATTTATGAAATCTCACATATCGAACATAAATTTTTTCATGAAAGCTCATAGAGAAATTTTTTTTTGCTAACAAACGCACGTCTATTCAAAAAAAAAAAAAAAGTTTTCTCTCGTACGAGCATCCACCTTTGAAATGAGAGTTTATTGCCTTTTGTGAAATCTCACATTTTTAAAAATGAAAATTTTGGCTTTCGACGAAGCGCATAGACAAAATTTTATCACTAAACTCAGGTCTATTTTGTTTGTTTCTTAAACTAATGAACGACCGAACGTTTGTTCCTAACACAAGGATTTCCTTTTTGGGCTCGGCCCACAAACGCTAAACCGACTAAAACTGGGCTTTTAACTGACCAAATCAGCAGCAACTCATAGCTCAAAAAATAACGCTTTACCACGCTATTAGGATCCTCACTCAAATATTTTCCCGTACGTGACACCATCGCAGCAAATCGAGGATTCTTAACATACCTTTGTAGACTGAGTTCAATCACCGATCTCATCGACTGAAAATCACCATTTAATGCATTAATGCGGAACATGATTGTTCCCCACTAAGCAGGGACTTAATATTGATGGTGGATTTTCAACAAAGGGAAAACCCGTAAAATCATGAGGCATGTTAATGACACGGATTTCAGGCATGCAAAGATTCATATTTTACGAAGCCACAATGAATATGTTGTCGAAGAGCCCCACTATCTAAGCGATTCGATCCCTGACAATTCATCATGACCTCTATGCAGATTAACAGTTCCATGACTGCAGGAGAGAGACCCACCTCCACATAAAAAAACGATTTGGGCGGTTCTCCATAGATTGAGAGCATGAACGCCTTCAGGACGTTAGTGACACTCACTTTTTCCTGACTATGTGGAGAGACCGTGTATAGATTCAGGAGGTTCTCCGTAGATTGAGAGCAGTAACGCCTTCAGGTCGTAAAAAACACCGTGACTCCCTGACTATGTACCATTCAGAATGGATGTGACGCTTTAACTGGCTAATATCTCTTCTGCAATAGGTTAATTCTGCCGTGACATTCACCACTGAATTCCCAGAATGATCTATTATTGCTCATATTCCATGGTCGAATCCACGGCCTGATCCCATGGAATGGAAATAACAATTGCTCTTATTCCATGGTCGAATCCACGGCCTGATCCCACGGAATGGAAATAAACAATTGCTCCTATTCCATGGTCGAATCTACGACTTGATCTCATATAATGGCAATAAACTACTATATTATCTCATTATTCCGATTTCATGATCGAATTCACAGTTAATCTCATGGAATGGTAATAGATAATTTTGTTACTCCGATTCTATGGTCGAATCCACGATCCCATGGGATGGTAATGCTTGTTTTATTATTCCGAATTCGTGGTCGAATACACAGCTGATCCTACGAATTGATAATAAATAACTACTCATTTTTATTGCTCCGTTTCATGAATTATTTTCCACTGAATTTCATGAATTAACAATAAATACTCAACAACCGGGCATCTGGACCATCACTGAGTAAGCCCCACAAAAATAATGCAAGTGTACTCGACAATGATGCATGACTGAGCACCCGGATGCACAAACGAGCATCCAAAAATACGGACAGATGAGGAATCCTACGCAAAACTGGAGAAAACAACAAATAATAATAAAATAATAAGGGGCGCCCAGGGCCGGGCCTACCGGACGTCCGGCCATGCCCTAGCTGTGGCCGGTCCCATGCCTCTTTTATTATTTTGCCCTATTTTGTTATTTTCATGAACTCATGAAAAATCCTTCAATTTAGCAACCTTCCTTGTTTGTGCAAAACTCATGAATTCCCCATAACTTCATGGATTCATGAAAAAATATTATAAAATAGGAAAAGGTGTGAGGGACTAGGCAACTTAACCGGACGGCCATGCCCAAGCCATGGCCGGTCCCACACCTCACAATCCCTAACTTTTTATAATTATTATTCTCTAATTTCATGAAACTCCTCCGTTTCAACAAAAACTCATGGATTCTCCATAACTTCACGGATTCATGAAAATAATATTATAAAATAAGGAAAGGTGTGCGGGACCGGGAAACATAGCCGGCCGGCCATGCCCCATCCGTGGCCGGTCCCACACCTTGCAATCCCTAGTCTTTTATAATTATTATTTTCCTAAATTCATGAAACTCCTTGGTTTGAGCAAAAATCATGATTTCGTCATAGCTTCTCAAATTTTGCTCGAATCACGAAAACCAAAAGCCAACATGGTCACACGACCGGCTAACCTCTCACGGCAATTTTAAATGTTAAAGTACTCTTATTTTAATATTTACAAAATGTTGATCAATTGAGCATACATGCTCATTCCAACAAAAATCAAGAATTTCAGTCAAGATGAGACTCTTCTGAAAATTCAAAATGTTGCTCGAATGCATATCAAAAAATACTAAGACTCTTAGTACGGAAACACGGACACCATGGTAACACGTGCATGCCTCCTTGACCGACCAGAGTCATTCCTAGGGCTTGCACAAATCCGGTCCCACATGTTTTCATAATTCTGACCTAATTTGCTCAATTGCACATATTGGGCCAAAATTCTCTCCAACCAACCTGGGGATTGCTCAAGCGACCAACAACTGGTCCCATGACCACCAAGATCCGGTCCCATGCTCTCTTGGTCGGTCCCCCATCTTTCATACTTAGGTTTTATCACATAATGCTGAACCCAGCAGTATTTCAATAAATGATGAAACCGGTATTTAATCATCATTATTTCACCAATCCTCAAATTGAGAACCCTGGTGCATGCTCACTCGAGCACGAGGCACCACATGGACGCCCATCACCCATGTGGTTGGTCTCTCTATCACTCATGACCTATTTTCAACGATTCATCAACTATGATCTGAAATTAGGGTTTCGAATAAATGCTCTATGAATCATCATTCTGAGCAAGATTCAAACACTAATGAATTTATGATGGATTCAGCAACCGACATCTGAATTAATCATATAATATTTGGTAATATACCAATATTTTAATATTTTATTGGGTCACGTCACCAGTAAATGTTTCGTCGAATCGAGCAATACTTGATCAGTTGCTCAAATATTGATCCAACTATCAATATTTAGTAATTTATCAGTAATTTGTCGAATTGAGCAATACTTGCTCAATTGCACGTCAAATTATCAACATTCAGTATTTTTTGATGAATTGAGCAATACTTGCTCAGTTGCACGTCAAATTATCAATAATCATTAATTTGTTGAATTGAGCAGTACTTTCTCAGTTGCTCGTCAAATTCTCAATATTCAGTAATTCGCCGAATTGAGAAATACTTGCTCTGACTTAAATACTGGTCAATAATTCATCACTGAATCAACAAATACTGACATCCTTCAGAGAACTACATGTTCGATCCATGAATCACTAAGCATTCATTAGTCATGCTCGATTCAACAAAACCTAGACTCACTGTCTAAAACAGTCAACAACTGACTAATCAATACACGTCTGTCATACAGATTCCACAATTTGTGAGACATCAATCACGTCAAATTAACGAGAAATGTGAGTAAGTCGTGTCAACGGTTGGAGGAGTTAGAAAAGTAGTGGGTAAATGATCAACCAAGTCTACGCACGACCTGGAAATGGTTTCACCACTATCTCCCACTTTCCCACTCTTTCACTCAAGAAACCGTCACACTTACAGGATCAAGGTGTTCACTACTCTGACAATATAAATAAGTCTCGGAATCCATGATTGAGGACAAGGAACGATTACTAGATATTAATAATCGTCCAGGATTTCTCGAGTAACTAC
Organism: Papaver somniferum; assembly: GCF_003573695.1. NCBI lineage: Eukaryota > Viridiplantae > Streptophyta > Magnoliopsida > Ranunculales > Papaveraceae > Papaver > Papaver somniferum. The sequence continues at coordinate 158,876,557 of NC_039361.1, forward strand.
TCTCAAGAATTCATCAATCCATCAGAACTTATTCGAACTCATCAGTTCACCAAAAATTGCAGAAACCTTAAACACACCCACAATCCTTGACCATCACTGATCCCACACAATTCTCAGCTTCCCTCCTACAGATCAACCCATTTCCCTCTTTGCGACCGAATTGACTCTGGAACGGCCATTGACTTGGTTTAGGCCGGAGTCCTACAGATTCATCTCTCGAATCTAAGCACTCCCTTTGCAGTGCATCTGTGTGAGGTTGAACATTTTTCTCGGTTGAGGAGTCTCAACAACACGCTCGTCTCTTCACTTCCCAAAAAACTAGCGACTCGTTCCCCATCTACATTAGCATGCTAAGCACATGTACAAAAGTGTGAACATATATAAGAAAAAAAAGATACAGCCATATGTGTTGTTAATTAAGTGATTATCGAGCATTATATACGATGGATGAGATATCTCCAAAAAAGTAAGTCGACCGCCGACCAGACTAGTCATTTCTGATGCACTTCTTTGGATGAAGCACGTACCCTCCAATTCCAACATCTTGAAAGGTTGAAAAAAACTTGTTAACTTTCAGGACTGGTTCATTTGGGAGGAAATTTTTTTCCAACGTCACCTTTCCAAGATTAGATGGTACAATACAGCCGTGACACATACGTCCCTGTGTACCAGTGCACAACCTACTAACAACAATGACTTCATCATCAAGGATCAACAATGAACATGGAGGCATTTCATTACCTGCTACTGATGATCGAGATGGTGAAGGTGTTTGAGAAGGTGAAGGTGTTTGAGAAGGTGAAGGTGTTTGAGCAAGTGAATCATTCTGAATAGGAGAAGTTACGTGACGTTGTGAACAACTGTTGTTGTTTGATGCAACAACTGACCCTGGCATTGCAGTTTGAATTTCCTTCACAATGTTACATACTGATCCCAAACCTGTGATCAGAACCTCCACCTTGGTACTTAGCTCCTCCAACTGATGCTTAACAGCTCCATCCTTGGATTTCAATTCTTGTACTTTGGCACGCGCAGGATCAGAACAATAATATTGTGTACGAGTAACAGGACCAACAACACGAACCCGTCCTCTACATTCCTTCCCAAAAGCTTTAGTCACTACATCTATGTCTGGTACAGGAATACCCACAACTTTTTTCTGGTTGATTTATTCTTGCATCTTCTTGAGCTCATCCTGCCATGTTGAGCATAACAGTGCATGTGTCAGATATAAAATATATAAATGACTAGTAGATATTATACATATGAGTACTAAAATTCAGATGAAACACAAGCTGACTCACAAAGTGTTTTTTCGCACCAGGTAGAATTGCCCCTCCCTCTTGAGTATGAGCTTTAATCCACACATCAGAGGTGGTGATTTCCACATCAGGATTCTCGCGCTCCTACCAATATAACGATTCGATTTGTATTAATAAATTTAAAGAAGGATAAGACTAATCATAATGGACATATTTTGAGATTCATAATACCGAAATCAATATACATACCAGTTCAGCTTTGACCAAAGAATGAGGTTTACGACCGGAGGTGTGAGAGGGGTCATATAACTGTCGCTTCTTCTTGTGCTCAGCTCTACTTTTCTGTTGTTTAATAGTGTTTTCATTCAAACAGAATTCTATCCACTCCTCTTTAGGTACAACCAGGAGGAATATGTGCAATCCTTTCCTCATGAGTTGGATAGGGATCATAATAAGCATATCGTAACTCATGCTTGCGTCTCCTCCATATAGGATCCATCGACTTAACAATGTCAATCTTATAAGGCTCAGGTAAAGGATATGTTTTCTGAGAAAAGAGAGTTATTTAGAATGTATGTAGAGCTAGCTAATACATAATACATTTATGTCACCATTTTAGCGATCAAACCAGTATGGAAAGAATCGAATCATCACCAAAAACAAAATATCTTAATAAAAAGTATGAAAAGAAATCATATTTGTACCTGCAGTTCCTTCCAAATATCATCTTTGTAAGTATCGGGCACATGCTTCCATGTTTTGAATGAGATGGGGACATGTGTACTAGTCAAGGCGCCTTTCAGGTGGTCGTATGTTGTTGCATTTTCGGAAATAGGAAGACCATTCTCATCTACTTCCACTGCTGCCATAATAACCTGCAAAATAACAACCAAGTTCTATGTGAGAAAGAAGTTAAACTTATAACATCTAGCCTTTGTCACTATCCACATAAACATATCAAACAGAAGCTATAAAGAATGCGCAAGTGATAACACAAAAATTAGGAGAAAAGAGAAAAAACAGAACATATAAGATAATCTGCAAGTGATAAAACAAAATTTATCAGAAAAATAACACAAACAAGCAAGTCTAAACTATCATTGTCACATGTCAGAAAAAGATCCCTAATCACACAGAGCTTTAAACCACAGAACACACATACAAGCTTCTCTAAACTCTCACTTTCAGTAAGAGCTGACTGATAAATACTAGGAATTTCAATACTATCTATAGAGGAATTCAATTCTTGCGATGAATGCAACACCAAAGACCACCCTTTTTCAGATAGATCCTTTGAGTAGAAAACTTGTGTCGATTCAGATGCAAGAATAAATGGATCATCCATAATTACATCAATGATTTTCATCTTGGACAAGTTAACCTTTATCAATTTTGTAATTTCATCAACCTTGCACCCATTAGTCTTGTCTTCAACCTTCACCCAATCACAATAAAATACAGTTTCTTCAAATTCCATAAAATTCAGCTTGATAATCTTCCTAATGACTCCATAATAGGTCATTTTTGTTTCCTTGTAATTTGTGCCCGTGGACTTCGCTTTATAACTTGTAATAGCTTTCATCGACACACCACTGTTTTGTGACACAACCAACCCCTCGTAATCTTCAGCACATAAAGTAAATCCATTCACTTGGTATCTCTTATACGACTGCGCCTTGAAGATAGGTCCATGCACTAGTCGCCTAAGTGTTGAGTTTGCTTCATTAGCTTCTAACAACTGCAAGAGAACGTGTGTGAAATCAACCTAATTAGTAAAATATGAATTGTAATTACATAGATTAGAGAAAGAGATTCAAGGTACATAATTTAGGCTAATATGTTACCTCTTCGCGTAATCACAAAAGAAAACTCTTTGAGGGACAGTTTCTCTGATTATTAACATAGGATTCATACTTCCTACAATTATATCGATAGACATATAAAAACTCAACAGTTATGGAAAACTCTTTGCAACCATCGTACTTAAAATACTTAAATGTGTAAATTAAAAATCCGTACCTTTGTCAATCATCTAATCCATCATACTTAGAGAGAAGCCATTTGCAAGCTTGTTCAAACTGCACCTGAGTTAATATAATATCCCTAGCTTTACTTAAAGGCATCTCATCAGCAAACTCATCATCATCATCAAAAAATGACTGGAGAGTATGCTTATGAGCCATCACCATCCTTTGACAGGCCCTCCATGCCATACAAGCTTGCTTCTCGCAGCGTAAACCCTCTTGCGATGTACCCATCAATATACCTTTTATTGCGCACCAATCCTTTGAAACCTTTCATTAACCTAAAAAGTAGCAATTAAACAACAAAGTCAGTCAGGACATGACAACACTTAAGCTATATACATTAAATAACATTATTAATTACTCAAGTTCTAGACATTACTCAGGTTATAGACATTAAACAACAAAGTCAGTTGTGAAATTTTACCTCTCAAAGGGATACATCCACCTGAATCTCACCGGACCGGAGATTAAAGCTTCATCTGCTAGATGAATCATCAGGTGAATACTGATAACAAAGAACGACGGATAAAATGTTTCTCCAGAACACAGATTGCTTCTACAAGGCTGGCTTTTGCTTTTAGCAGATGTTCTCGGTTTACAACCTTCGCGCACAAAATGTTGAAAAAGATGCTGATCCGGAGAAGAGAAACTCGTAGCTCTTTAGGTAGCGATGTTGCAGTATGAACCAGCAGCGGAAGCAAATGCTGCATTACTACATGGTAATCATGAGATTTAAAATTCCTTAGCTCCGGAGGATTAACACCGATGCAGTTGTGAAGATTTAAAGAGAAACCAGAAGGCAACCTTAGATTCTTCCAAACTATACAAAAGTCAATTTTCTCCTTCTTCGTTATCTCAAATGGTCCTTTTTCCATTGTTGTTCTACGAGTCTCAGCATCCTATTTCAACCACAACTTCTTTCTTATCCCTATATCTTCCATATCTTGACGTGCAACAGGACTATCTTTTGACTTGTTGTTTCCCATCATAGTATTCAACAGATTCCCCATTATATTCTTCTCTGTGTGAATGACATCTATAATATGGCGAATCGTATTTGAACCCCAATTGGACAAATCAAAGAGAATATATCTTCGAGTGAACATAGAATGGTCATTAACCTCATCTTCAACATTGGAGTCATCTTCAAGTTCCTGAAAATAGATAACATAAGAACAAAGGTCAAGTTACTGAATTTCAAACCACACCAATGACATTGAGAAGAAACAGGGGAAAGCAGGTAAAAGTTTGGAGTGGATAAATCTGTACTAAGCAATCTGGCCATATAGCTTTTTTTTATATATATATAAACTTTATAATCTAGCCATGTAGCTGACTAGCTGTTGTACATGTCAATTTCAAATTCCAAATCAAAATTCTTCCAAATTAAATGAAAGAGTTTATATATCCAGAACAAGCACTTTGAAAAACTAAAGAATCTCCAAGGTAAAGACAAAACATAAATCAAATGAAGACAGGACAGAGGACTAACCTTGATGGTATCAGCTTTCCTTTTACGTTTCAGACTTGCTTGTGATGGTTGTTTTCTCTTGCCCTTCTTGGAACTGATTTTACCTACAATCTCTTGTATCTGCAGCCCTTTTAGTGGCTATGGAGTTGTACCATGCTCCACCCGTCCATCGAAATTTGTCCTATCATCGCGATACTTATGCTTCGATGGTAGCCATCTTCGGTGTCCCCTGTAGCATATCTTCTTAGTAAATGGCAGATAATCAGCAACAATTCCTTCTCCACAAGTAGTACAAGCACAATATCCATGAGTTACACATCCCGCTAAAGTCCCTAACGCTGGAAAATCGTGAATAGCCCACAACAACCGTGCTCTCATTAAAATTCAGTTTTGCTGAAAGCGTCAAATGCTAGTACCATCCCATAACTTCTTCAAATCATCTACCAGTATTTCTAAATAAACATCAAAGTTTTTACCGGGTGCTTTTGGGCCTGATATCAGCAACGACAACAAAGAGAATTCCCGCTTCATACACAACGAAGGAGGCAAATTATAAATACACATAATGACAGGCCAACAATTGTGTGCAAGACCGAAACACCATTCAGATTAAAATCGTCAGTTGATATCCCAAGTGTAACATTCCTTGGTTCCTTGGCAAACTCTGGCGAAAACTATCAGCACATCGCCAAGCTGAAGAATCGACGGGATGACGCATGACGTTTATATCTGACTTTGCTCTAGAATGCCAAGACATTGCCTCCGCGATCCATGGTTCACTGTAAAACCTTTTCAGCGTTGTAATCAACGAAAAATGTCTAACCGTCTTCTGAGCAACAACAGTAAGCTTCTTCTCATCATTAAAAACCTTCTTATACCTAGATTCTTGACAAACAGGACACTTCACCAGCGATGCATGATCCTTCCAATACAAAACACAGTCATTTACACAGGCATCATATGTTAGGTAATCCATTCCTAGTTCTTGGATCATCTTCTTCACTTATGGGTACTTAGATGGCAGTGTATTCTCTTCGGGAAGCAACTCCTTCATCAACTCTAAAAGTGCAGTCATACCATTATCAGAAATCCCATATTGTGTCTTTATGTGATTCAACTTGATAGAAGCATACAATGTTGTCACTCCTTTAGGGCACGACGGATACAACGGTTCTTTTGCACGCTCATAGACAGATTCCTTTTTCTTCCTTTTCCTAGTTCCAACATCATTATGAACCCCACTATCTATTCTAATATTGTCATCTACTATAGCAACACCATCATCCTCATCAAAATCTCCTAAATTTTCACCCTCACCTATAGCAGGATCAACAGCTACATCTCCCACATTAACATTTTCTACATTCTCAGCTACATCGCCATTACTAGTGTTATCCACATGTGACCATGCTTCTACTTCTAAATTTTCCCCATGAAAACGCCATGTCGTGTATCTAGAAAGAATACCATACTTAAGCAAATGCAATGAAATGAAATGTCACTAAGTGGCCCCAATCCTTTACCATTCTTACATCTACTACAAGGGCATGAGAATAAGGTATTTCTTCCACCATTTCTATTAACAAACTCTATAATGACCTAACACCTTCTATGTACTGAGAAGACTTACAAGGACATTTCATCCATCCCTTATCAACCATAGATGACATACCCTAAATGCAGTATCTATGTTAAAATTCAGACAGTATATGTACACTACATCAATACAAAATCAGTAACATTTTTTAATATGATATCTACTATAATTCTAACATGTACCTATGAATTTGATATGCACACAATATCATATTAATGAAAAAATACTATCATTTAAAACTATACTAAATACATTCCACGAAATTGATATATGTACTTCAATTATAACCCGAGTGTACATTTCTAACAACAAATGAATACAACCAAACAATAAAGCTAATTGGCTATCCAAATCATAAAAACATATACTTTCTATGCAATTAAAGCTACATGTTATAATTCAAGTGTATATCATTAATTTGATATATCCCTTCAATTCTAACATGTAGCTTCAACTGTGTCCCAGCGGTAGGGTTGTCGAAGCCCTTAGGTTAACGACAGAAACATCCTCTCAACAAAGAGAGAATGAGCTACAAGAAGCTTTCGCAATTCATCACTAGGTACATTTTTATCATGCTCAGTGAGATTCTATCAAAATAAAAATCGGACTTACAAAAATTATTAAGTTCAATCCATACAAACTTATAAAAATCTCTAAGTTCAAAAATTATACAAAATTTCTAAGTTCACTCCATACAAACTTATAAAAATTCTTAAGTTCAGACCATGCAACTTATAAAAATTTCTAAGTTAAGAGATTATACAAAATTCTTTAAGTACACCAATTCAATTTTAACATGTAGCTTCAACTGAGTCCCAGCGGTAGGGTTGCCGAAGCCCTTAGGTTAACGACAGAAACATCCTCTCAATAAAAGAGAATGAGCTACAAGTAGCTTTTGCGATTCACCACTAGGACCATTTTTATCATGCTCACTGAGATTCTATCAAAATCAAAATCAGACTTCGAAAAATTATTAAGTTCAGTCCATACAAACTTATAAAAATCTCTAAGTTCAGAAATTAACCAAAATTTCTAAGTTCAGTCCATAGAAACTTATAAAAATTCTTAACTTCAAACCATACAACTTTAAAAAAAATCCAAGTTAAGAAATTGCACAAAATTTCTTTAAGTACACCACTAGAACCATTTTCATCATGCTCACTGAGATGTTATTATCATCAAACTTCAACTAAACAATATAAAAGGAATCAAAACAATTTCATAGTTGGATATACCTTCTTAGTTTTCCTAAACCAACTCTGACCAGTTCTTCTTCAAACTCTAATGAACTAAACTTCAGTTCTTCAATCTTGACAAACCCTAACATGAGAAAAAAAGGGCATTAGATTCAGATAAAAAACAAACCATGGAAAGAAAATATAAAAGGAACCAAAATAATAAAAACAATTTCGTAGTTGGATATACCTTCTTAGTTCTTCCTAAACCAACTCTGACCAGTTCTTCTTCAAACTCCAATCAACTGAACTTCAGTTCTTCAATCTTGACAAACCCTAACATGGAAAAAAAGGTATTAGATTCAGATAAACAACAAACCATAAAATGGAAAGAAATAAAAGAAATAAAAAAACTGAAATTGAAAGAATCAGATTCACAAGTGAAATCGAATAACTGAAAGCAAACATTAAACCCTAAAACTGAAAAACTTAAATGGAACCCTAGGATTCGATAAACTTAAATCAAAATCTCTAAATCCTAGAAATCAAAGTCTCTGAACCCTAAAAAACATAATTGAAACCCTAGAAATCGAAATCTATAAACCCTAAAAAATATATCAAAAAATATACCTGATGATATAGAGTTCTACACAATGATAGAGTTTAGGGATTGAGAGAGAAAAAAATAGCTCAACTGAGTCTATGGTTTGGCGATGGAGAGGAGAGGGAGGAGAGAGTCTCTGTGGTTTGGCGGAGAAAAAATGAAGATGGAACTGTGATTAAGGGCAGGATATATCCTAGATTGGGATTAAAGGTGGAAAAAAAAAAACGAAGTCTTGACCGAAGTTTGACTGGGGCGTGTTTATCAGATCTAGTGTTCCCGACCACGCACGTGGTTCACACGCTTGAACCGAGCACAGTTGAAATTGGCAACCTTGCCAATGAGGTTAAAAAATTCGCAACGACAACTCTCTTTTGCGAATAATTAGCAACTGGGATTAGCAACCAAAAAATTCGCAACGGATCTACTGTCGTTGCAAAAACAGGGTTGCAAATCCCTTAAAATAGTGTAGTGTCTCGATTAGATCTGGATGTTCAGCTTCAGCATATTCTAGCTGCTCTCTTATGCAATCCACTTCATGTTGAAGTCGTACAAACTCAGAGTTAGCAGCCGCTGATGTACTTGCAGGGGCTCTGGTCCTTGGTGGCTTCATCTTCTCGATGCTTGACATACTCAGAACTTTTGGACCTCCAAGATCAGAGCCAAAAGAATAATGTCAAAATGACTGCAAATCCTTGAAATGAGGCACGGAAAGCCTTGAGTTTTCCTTGAAGTATGTTTCACACTTATCATCTGATTAACAATAAGTCCACAAAAATCAATGTCTCTCTCTTCAACAATATAGCAGACCAATTCAGCAAGGGATTTTGTCCATAGCATATTGTCAATAGTGTTTGGCATCATATTTTCCACAATCAATTGTCCAGCAACTTTGAGAAATAACACATCCCCATGAACATTGATCTTACCATCTCTCCGAGAAACATCTCTATTAAGAAAGCGATGATACATCTAGAGACAATCTTTCTTTCTCGGGAGGAGAAAATTGAACACTACCAACATGAGTCAAATTCAACAAATAGGCAATAACATGGCCACCCATAGTGAAGGTATTACCGCCTACGATGGTCTTGAACATGCAATTGGCATGATCCACATCATGAATGTTTGCAAAAAATTGTGCAACCATTTCAATACGAACAGTTCCTAATGGTCTGTGAATTATTCCCCAGGTGTGTTTTTTGAAAAAAAATCAGTTAAGCCATCTACCTCAATTTCAGAAGCATTGTAGTACCTTTGACAAATAGGTTGTTTGTTCTTGTACTCCAAATAAAGGTCACGAGCAGTAAGGTTGACAAACCTAGCACGGATATTAGGATCGTAGAAAGAATTATCCCTAATTTAACCACTTGAACTCCCAGCATGACTAGTTCTCTTCCTATAATCCATTGTTGAGAATGAATACAAGGAACAGTTGAGAAACTTACTTGGTTTGTGAACAGTCGTCAATGGTGGAGTTCCAAAATGAAGATGAAAACAGAGAACATTTTTGAACCAACGTGCACAAACTTCTTCTGAATCTAATGTTGCAAACAACACACGAATTGGTTAAGAAACGAGAGAGGAAAGAGGGATTAGTACATGAACTGTTGGTTTTTTCTCGAGTACTCGAACTGAAGAAGAGAGGTGAAGTGAACGAGGAGAACGCATTCTCTTTTAAGTGGCACGCGGTGGTACATGAACCGGATATGTTCGAACTGGAACAAGATCCATTCCCACGATTTCAGAGTACATGAACTTCACGTGTGAAATAAAGGCATGTTTGTTTTTGTGCATAATTGTAGGAAGCACAAGGAAGCATGGAGCAGAGATCAACAATACAATACCCTGTGATTTACAACATTCTGCACACCGTGGCACCAAGAGAGAGTTTCTTTCCAACAGCTCTCACACCTTACAAGGTTGAGAAAAACCCAAGGAACTGATTTCATAAGAATTCCAAAGGATTTTAGAAGAGCAAAAAAAATTGTGTTTCTGATTTCTTATTTTTCTTCTTATGAACAAGAGTCTCTGCAGATAATTTTTAGTATTATGTAGGGAAAATCTTTTAACCAGAAGAGACGTCCTATCATCATCATAAGTGAAAACAATACCATTATCTTGATAAGACTTATCAAGAGTTGACCAGTAAATTGATTCATGCTTAGAGATGATGCAGTCAAGTAATCCAGACTCAAACTCTTCTTGTAATGTGCCTAGTTTGTTACAACTAATTTGATTATATAGAGGAGGAGCATAGCTTTTTCTGATTAGAGCATCAATATCTACCTCGACATGAACATTATTCATCATAACTAGATTCAGCCTATCAAGAGATTCTTGTTCTTTCTGGAGGTATGCCTCAACATCAAGAGATAAGCTTTCTAGTTTATTTTCAATCTTTGAAAACACTTCAAGGGATTTTTAACCTAGAGGAGGTTTAGATAGAATTTCTTCTACAGATTTTATTAAATCAGTCATGGAAGAGAATTCTGAAATCCATGGATCTAGTGGTGCATTTATTGAGATAGCACTACTGTCCATAGAGTCAGATCGCTATAAACACAGACTTATGAGGTCTTAAACGTGTTTGCCTGCTCTGATACCAATTGAAAAAGAGGGTGTCAAAAAACCTCACCCAATATTTCGCTTAGCAATATGTATGGACTAACTCCAATATGCTTTCAAGAGAATCAACTAGACAGTTAGATTCAATTTTAAGAAAAGTATATCTAAGAGTTAATATCTCTATCTCTCAATTAAATCTGCAATCAGCAAATAGAAATCTGCGATCCCGATTGAATATAGGAGATATACTTGAACGGTACTAAGGACCAATGTTCAAATATCAATCAATTTCAATCAACAACCAAAGGTTGGATTTACCAATTGATCGATTCAACGTACAACCAGTGATATTTCAATTATATAACAAAATATAATGCGGAAAAAAAATAACACAAACACCAGAAGATTTGTTAACGAGGAAACCGCAAATGCAGAAAAACCCCGGAACCTACTCCAGATTTGAACACCACACTGTATTAAGCCGCTACATACTCTAGCCTACTACAAACTAACTTCAGTTTGGACTGTAGTTGAATGTTGTAGTTTTTCAAAAGTGATAAATAAGAGTTCGTTTCTCGGACTTGTAAATATTTAGAAAAATAAAAATATATACAATATATGTCACAGGATCAAGAGATACTGGGACTCAGGATTTCACCAATTCTTATACTCATGCGATTCAATTGTTAATTTTAGACAATTAAAGCTTATATTGATAACAAACATCGACTCTTACTTTGCCAAAAATAGATTTTATAAAGTATTAGATGTAAATCATAAGCATGATGCATCAAGAGTTCCTAGACTAAGCATACATCATCAGATAAAATCACAAATAATCAAGAAAAATTATAAATCAACTCATAATAGTGCAAATAGTCATAAAAGAATTAAATAGAATTACTCATGCATAAAGAATGGTTTCCTCCATCATCCCAGTATTGGGGTTTATCTATTCATATTAATCATACACTCAAAATATTAATTCAAAGATCAAAGTGTGATCAAAAGAGTCAAAAGTTATAAAACAGTGGTTCTGTGACCCACAGAATACGTCCAAAAAGAAACGATACCAGTGAACTGCAGTAAAATAACGACACTCTGCTGCTGCTGTTGACGCTGCGGAAAATAAGACTGCTCTGTGCAGTCTGTTCTTCGTGTTCTTCAAGGTACTCTAATGGCAGCAGCAGGTGGGAATTGTTGTTAATCCTTTTTCTTCGCTCCTCTGCGTCCCAAACCTTCCCCAAACTCTTCATAAACCTTCTCTAACTTCTCTCCACCTCTTATATACTTCACAGCTCAAAGAAATCCCGATAGTATCTCTTTTTTTCTTTCTTCCAAAGTCTCGGAAAATATTTCTCCTTTTCTGTTCTTCACGCGGCTTCTGGGTTTATCAAAACTGCTCAAAGCTATTCGTACGCGTCTGTTAGCTATAAACTTTCCACCAAACTCTTATCAAGACTTGAACAGGACCTAGTACGTAACTATCCAGCGTAAAACTCTCACAAAATCTTTCATAAAAATCCTTGAAACTGGACAGAACAATACGTATCCTGTTTGGACTTTGATCGCTTCTCCCAGCCATTCCAGCCCAAGTTGATCGATAAAATCACTTGCATACGGTCTGTTTAGTCTTAACAGGCCTAGCCCAATTGATTTCAGGGATTTAATCTCCCTCAAAACTGCCCAGAAATCCAACAACAAATTATCAGACGTGAACTTTAGTTTTCCCGCCAAATTCCATTATTTGAACTTTGAATGTGGTGTCCCCTTAACCAGACTGGGAGTCCCTTTAGCATATGCCTTGAAATGGGGTGACCCTAGCGATTTTTCTAGGGTGAAATATAACTTTTTTCGTGGTTCCTCCGAGGTATTTATGGGGCGCTTCCGGGGTACTTCCGGTACACTGTCTACGAAGTTCCAAACGCCACATTTCTAGCCAATTTCGCCGCAAAACCTTATTTTTCCCAAAACACCTACAAATAAATAAAATAACCCAATAAGTACAAAATCGAGCACTAACAATATATACAATTGAGATATATTATACACATAAATGCGTCTATCAAATACCCCCAAACTTATTATTTGCTAGTCCCGAGCAAATCAAAACTACAAAATAAAATCTTAACTCACTTTCGCAGGCATCGTCGATTGCATTTAGCATATGCAATAAGCCTTTAAACCCCTAGGTGGCACTAGTGGCCGAGTTATAGTCTCGGGAGGGCTTACCAGAGATATACCCACAAAACCTGTACTCCAGACCTTAGCTATCTATGCAAAACCTTGGAAGGCATTAAAGAATCTCCTTGGTTGGCGTACTTATTGACTACAGGAAGAAGTACCCTGATGCGAAATTCCAATTGATGTACACGAGTTTGCACTCAAGCATACTAAAATTCATATAAAGTGACATAGCTCTACTCAGATAGTTGCACTATGGACATCATATTCGGAGTCAAAACTAATCACATGGATAGATCAAGAAGATGGATATAGAAAAACATAGATGGTTTTGATGTTTACTAAGTGAACGACGTTTCCCATATCTGTCTGAAGGCCTCCGCCAAAATGAACCTATCCTAATGGATTGAGATACTAGTCTGACTAATATCAACACACTGGCATATACAAGGGAACCAGTGGTCGATAACCTAACTCTAGGTCAACACAACTGGAATATACAAGGGTACCAGTGGTCGAGTTTATTGAATTTATTCCTTTTGGTCAAATGGTCTGGTCTCAATTTCTTTTTTTTTCTTTTTTTTTTCTCTTTTTTTTTTCAATTTCATGGTATCTCAATCACTCTAATTCACCTAGCATTGGTAACAACTTGAATCGTGAGCCCTACCAAATCACTTAGAAACATATTTAAAAAGAAAACAACAACAAAAAAGAAGTGAAAAGGACTCAACGAGATATGGTGAAACTATCATGTTATTCCTAACAACTGAGCTCTGTGATTTTATGAATAGACTCTTTAGATGTTGCCATCTAATCAGATTGGTTCCTCAACTCCTACAACCAAAATGCTTCCATCCACTTAGATTAGTTAGTGCAATCCTCAATAGGCATAAATTTCTAGGCTCTAGAGTTTATGTATTCATACTGCAACTAAAAAGTTTCTCCCATACCCCCAAACTTAAATCTAACATTGTCCTCAATGTTCTAAAGATGAAATTAAAAGCATGAACAAGGAGAAACTGTTACCATTTGAAGCAAAAGAGATAAGGAAAGATATTACCGTGTTGCATGAGATTGGGTTACCTCCCAAGAAGTGCTAAGTTTAATGTGTTCATCCAGACTTAGGAAAGATTAGTCACCTCGAATCATATAGTAACAGTCGAAATAACTGTGGGTCTTCAAAACCAAATAGAGATGACCAAAGGAAACTGCAATAAACCAAGAAAATGAACAATACTAGCAACCCCTTACCTAGTTTCCTGATTAAGATATCTATATCTAATTGTGGTTCAGGTTCAGGTTCTATAAAAGGGTCTAAATATATTTCTTTAGGCTGCAACTCCTCAAAATTGAGATCCGAATTATTAGGTCCTAGAGTCTGTAAATACTCAAATAAGAACTTAGAAGCACATAATAATAACCTAAATAATTGAGGATCCTATAAGTCAATCAGGTTTGACTTACATAATTGACCACAGTGAGAGTAGTGGTCATTCTTAAGAAAATGTGTCGATTCTAATATCCTAAAGCATTTAGGTTTAGTCTCGCAACTTAATATTCGACACATTTGGAATATAAACGTTCCCACAGTTGGAAGAAAACTATTTGGTGGGAAAGCAAAGTTAATCTGGGGATCATAGCCTGGGCAAACCACATCAACTAGAGGATGGGTTTCTAACGACTGAACTTCTTCCTGGACATCATTAGGCTCGGGAAAACGAGTATGAAGGTAATCTTGTAAAATGGTCGAGGCACAGATATCAAGTCCTAAGTGTGGAGACTTTCTGAGAGTTAAAGGTAAGGCACTAGGGAAGTGATAATCACCCCCAAACTTAGAGTTTTCAGTGTCTCTAGATAGACTTATAATTATTTCTTGAATTTCCGTATCTTCAGAGTCCTTAAAATATTCAAGAGATTATTCTAAGTTATTATCAGGTAGTGCATCTTTACTCATCTCTACGGGTCTATCTTATTCTTCCAAGACTATTGTTTCTAAGTCGAGACTCTAAAACAGTATTTTCGAAATGAACCCGTACCTCTAAACCACTATCGGCTTCGTAATCAAAAGGAAAAACTACATCGTCTAAAACGGTGGTATCCCTAATCAAATCCTCGTCCTTTTGAATAGGTGAATAATCATAAAAATTATTTGGATTTGAACTAGAAATAATATAATCACTATACAGCTCAATTGGATTACTAGACTCCTGATCACTATGCCTACATATTTCAGATTCTTCATTACTGCTATCCTCATCATCATAGTACGAAGATGATTGAACCTTATCTAAATAAGTAGTGTCTTTTATTCTAGCCTCGTCCTCTAAATTAGGCAAATATTAACTATTGATAGAAAAGGTAGAATTAGAAACCCTACTTTGGAAATTTAGATTATTTCGAGCAGCATTGGCCAACTGTTCATTTTCTGCCTCTAGACGTGCCTGAATTTCACTAAGCATAACACTTATACGTTCACCACTCTCGTTTATCATCTCAGAATATCGTGTACACTCTTCTTTTGAACTATTCATTGCAACTAAACGTTTATCCGTCCTTTCAATACGTTGTTGTGTCTCTTCTAGAGATGGAACAGGTTCAGAAATATTATAATCAGGACTAGTTTCCAAAAACGAGTAACCAGTACTACAGTGTTCCTGATTTTCTTGCTCGTAAGACCAATTCGCGTGTGGATAGTAATTAGTCTCACCATGGTATGAACCATAACCTTGAAAAGGTTGGCGTTCCCAACTATTATTCCCACCATGGTCATAAAAATGATGATGTCCATATTCAAATTCAGATCGATACTCATTGTATTGGCTTCTATCATACCAGTTCGACATTCTTAATTGCAAGGGAATTCTACACAATCACAAACAAGGATGACTCGACCAAATCAAACCTATAAAATCTAGCAAACAACAAGCATGATGGCTCCACTTAGATTGTCTCTAGACCAGCTTCTATTCCTTCGAAAAGGAATTCGTTACAATTTGAGCACACCCCTCTGGAATCAATCCGAGTCAAAGTAAGTTGAATTGAGGCGAGGGAAGCTCAGTGGAGCTTTGATACCCAAGGCCTCACCGCTATCACAAGGCGGCGCAGTCACGCATTCAACTCACAGAAACCATCATGAACTTTGAAGTGTGCTTAAAGAACAACCAATATTTTTCGAACGAGTTTCCTATTAAGCGCGATACCCTATCGGTCTCGTTCTAGTCAAGTTTTAAGCTTGGGTTCGCGTTAGGTTTCGTTTTCTTAAGGCGGGCAAGAAGGAAACGGTAATGAAATCCGAGTCCTTATCTTGATTTGGCCAGGCCTTTCCCTTTACTAGGAAATTAAAAACAGTCCAAATTCGTCCTCAATCAATGAATCACCTTAAGGAATACAGTAACTCGCTTACAGGAGATCCGCGAGTGTTTCGATGGACTTACCTCCCGTACCAGACGGGGGATGAACCGTTGAAGTCGACTCGGGCCACGAATCCTATGTCATGTACGAACCCGAGGGGCCGAAACGATATTGTAATCGTCGTCCTTCCCTGCAAACAGTTTATATTTTTTTTTTTATATAACCCTTCCGTAGGGTTAAAAAAAATAATAAAAAAAATGTCCAAAAGTCCAGTCCAAATAAAAAGTCCAAAAATTACAAAAATTATGAAAAATAAAGCCTATTTACAAATTTTAAAAAAATAAATAAAAGCTATATACAAAAAAAAATAATAATAAAAATAAAAATTAAATCCTAAAAAAAAATTATGTCTTTTTTCTCTTCTCTTTTAGCTTTTAGCTTTAAGCTTTTTGTTCCCAAGTCCTTAGTATTCCACTTCGAACCTGTAAATCAAAGACACAAAAAGAAACGTAAAAAGGAACAAATAATAATAAAAAAATAAAAAAATAAACCTAAAAACAAATCTATATACAAGTCCGCGTCGGCGGCGCCATTTTGTTTTAGTTTTTCAAAAGTGATAAATAAGAGTTCGTTTCTCGGACTTGTAAAGATTTAGAAAAATAAAAATATATACAATATATGTCACGGGATCAAGAGATACTGGGACTCAGGATTTCACCAATTCTTATACTCATGCGATTCAATTGTTAATTCTAGACAATTAAAGCTTATATTGATAACAAACATCGACTCTTACTTTGCCAAAAATAGATTTTATAAAGTATTAGATGTAAATCATAAGCATGATGCATCAAGAGTTCCTAGACTAAGCATACATCATCAGATAAAATCACAAATAATCAAGAAAAATCATAAATCAACTCATAATAGTGCAAATAGTCATAAAAGAATTAAATAGAATTACTCATGCATAAAGAATGGTTTCCTCCATCATCCCAGTATTGGGGTTTAGCTATTCATATTAATCATACACTCAAAATATTAATTCAAAGATCAAAGTGTGATCAAAAGAGTCAAAAGTTATAAAAGAGTGGTTCTGTGACCCACAGAATACGTCCAAAAACAAACGATACCAGGGAACTGCAGTAAAATAACGACACTCCGCTGCTGCTGTTGACACTGCGGAAAATAAGACTGCTCTGTGCAGTCTGTTCTTCGTGTTCTTCAAGGTCCTCTAATGGCAGCAGCAGCAGCAGGTGGAAATTGCTGTTAATCCTTCTTCTTCGCTCCTCTGCGTCCCAAACCTTCCCCAAACTCTTCATAAACCTTCTCTAACTTCTCTCCACCTCTTATATATTTCACAGCTCAAAGAAATCCCGATAGAATCTCTTTTTTTCTTTCTTCCAAAGTCTCGGAAAATATTTCTCATTTTCTGTTCTTCACGCGGCTTCTGGGTTTATCAAAACTGCTCAAAGCTATTCGTACGCGTCTGTTAGCTATAAACTTTCCACCAAACTCTTATCAAGACTTGAACAGGACCTAGTACGTAACTATCCAGCGTAAAACTCTTACAAAATCTTTCATAAAAATCCTTGAAACTGGAAAGAACAATACGTATCCTGTTTGGACTTTGATCGCTTCTCCCAGCCATTCCAGCCCAAATTGATCGATAAAATCACTTGCATACGGTCTGTTTAGTCTTAACAGGCCTAGCCCAATTGATTTCAGGGATTTAATCTCCCTCAAAACTTCCCATAAATCCAACAGCAAATTATCAGACGTGAAGTTTAGTTTTCCCGCCAAATTCCATTATTTGAACTTTGAATGTGGTGTCCCCTTAACCAGACTGGGAGTCCCTTTAGCATATGCCTTGAAATGGGGTGACCCTAGCGATTTTTCTAGGGTGAAATATAACTTTTTTCGGGGTTCCTCCGAGGTATTTCTGGGGCGCTTCCGGGGTACTTCCGGTACACTGTCTACGGAGTTCCAAACGCCACATTTCTAGCCAATTTCGCCGCAAAACCTTATTTTTCCCAAAACACCTACAAATAAATAAAATAACCTAATAAGTACAAAATCGAGCACTAACAATATATACAATTGAGATATATTAGACACATAAATGCGTCTATCATTGAACCCCAATCAATCTTACACTGATTAAAGGTACAGTTTCGTTCCTTACATCTCTGATCCCAGCAGGATACTACGCACTTGATTCTCTTAGCTGATCACACCCTCAACTAAGAGTTGGTACGACTCAAAGTCGAAGAGTTGATAAACAAATCTATCTCCCACAAAAAATTCTATAGGAATAGATAAATATGTCTCCCAAAGAAATACCTACGAGTTTTTGTTCCATCTTTTGATAAATCAAGGTGAACAAGAACCAATTGATAACCCAGACTTAATAGGGGTTAGTCGTGGGAGAGTTCGAGAGATTTTAATGTATTTGGGTTTTCTCCCGTTAGTTCCGAGGGAGTTTGAGAGAGTCTTTCCAAATCCCCGTTAGTCGTGGGGGAGTTTAGAGGAGTCTCCTAAACTCCCTAGAAAACACCTGTTAGTCGCTGGAGAGTTTAAAAAAATCTCTTGAACTCCCTGTTAGTCATAAAACCCTACAATAATAGGGAGTTGGTTGCTTTGGGGAGTTCGAAGGAGTTTTTAGTGTATTTTGGTCTCACAACAAATCTCTCAAAAGAGTAGAGATTTTAGTGTATTTGGGTCTCACAACCAAATTTGGTTCAAAATCTTTCTTTTCAAATCATACGGATTTCTCAAATTTCACCAACAAAAATGTTGTTCCCAACATGATGAAATGATTGTCAGATGATGGCCATTATGATACGGTGAAACATTTTTAGGAAAATATTAGGATAGTGATCTAGAGTCCATGAAAACATGTGGATATATAGATTTGTTTAGATCTACATATCCCGTAAGATGCACCAGCAAAAAAAAAAGTAGAAGTCTTCACAATTAGCGCTTCCCTGAGTTGAATTACATTACCACTTCTGCAACCACCGTCAAAACTATTTTCTCACCACTACCATCACCACCTATAACCAACCACTACTCCCTTAACCACCCCAAATAAGAACCCTAATTTTAGAAATAAATAAGATTCAATAAATGCTATAGCTCGGAGAAAAGATTTTGAACCAAATTTTAATTCCATCACAATGCGTGACACATTTGGTCGCTCTCGGTGGACAGTTAGTAAAAACTTCAACAGGAAAATGTGGGAAAATGTTCGTGAACAAAGGGAGTTAGAATTGTATGGAGACCGTTAAATTGAAGGGAAAAAAATTATCTCGGTGCACAAAATAACATACTATTGATACAGAGATATGATCATTTTCATTTATTTTTTTTCTTTTGATTAAAGATCAATGTTATTTGCAAATGAGGGTTTATTGTTTCTTAAAAGAAAATGAATTAGGAGTGAGCTCTCCCAAACTCCCCCAAACTCCCTCTAATAAACTCTCTCAAACTCCCTACACTCCCCCAAACTCCCTGAACTCAAAAACACCAAACTCTCTCAAACTCCCTACACTCTCTCAAAATCTCTCAAAATTCCTGAGATTTAAAATACACTCAATTCCCCAGAAATCACTCGAGGACTAACCCCCTGTTATATTCTCGAAGAACAGACTAGAATTATCAATTACCTCACAATAATCTTAATCGATTAACGAAAGTAGATATTGCGGAATCACAAACGATGAGACGAAGGTGTTTGTGACTACTTTTCTATCTTGCCTATCGGAGATATAAATCTCAAGCTAATTCTTACAATTTTAGTCAATCACGATAGAAACAGCAAGATCAGATCACACAACTATATAGAAAATAGTTGGGTCTGGTTTCACAATCCCAATGAAGTCTTTAAGTCGTTAACCTACAGGGTTTCTTGAAAAACCTAAGGTTAAAGGAGAATCGACTCTAGCTTATGAAACTAGTAACACACAGGAGGTGTGGGAATTAGGTTTCCCAATTTCTAGAGTTATCCTTTATATAGATTTAAAATCAGGGTTTGCATTCAGTGTTAGCTTAGTAACAAAGCATTCAATATTCACCGTAAATGAAAACCTGATTAGATTCAAGCTAATATATTTCAACCGTTAGATCGAACTTAGCTTGTTATACACAAATGAAATGTAACTTCATTTAGGTTTGAACGACCGTACCTAAACGGGTACACTTAGTCGTTTCAACAATAGTTAACCAATGATTAGCCATATGAGCACTTTCATATCAACCTTATTCATCTTCACCATAACTAGTTCAAATGACTCAAATGAACTAGTTAGAGAGTTGTTCAATTGCTTAGATCTTGTAGAAGTATACAAGACATAATTGAAGCAAAACCGGTTTTGATTCACTTGAATGGATTCATGAACATTATAGCCACAGTTTCCAAAGATTGCATTCCTTATTATATAAATATTTTAGTTCATGAACAAAGTGATTTTAGAAAGTAACCTACCTAAATATGCGAACGGGTATGCGTACTTAAGTAACCGAATTGAGTTTGTTTTTCACTTTCAAACTCTAGCAGAAATTCACGGACGTGAACTTTCCGCCAATATGCGTACAGGTACGCATACTTATCCGTATTTCAAACAACCGTCAGTACGCGTACGGGTACGCATACTTTCGGTTGCCGGTTTCATACTTTTGCACTGTGAGAACATACTATTTTTATATCCAAATATGGTTACATGTTCTAAACTCTCATTTCAATCATTGAAGCTTTCTTAGAGGATGTTATATAATTGTTATTCAAAAACTATTTTTCATCAAAGCGATTTTCAAGTTATTTAAATAATCGAAGATGAGTAAAGATGAACTTGGATAAAGAAAAAGCTTACCAACACATATTTCGTGAAATAGATAAGCGAGATAAACTCGGTTTTAAATAGCCAATGTGTATAATCGAAGTCTATATAGCAATACGACTTTTGTCTCAAAATAGGATATAGAATAGATAGACTTTTGAGTGATAGATAAGTTTAAGTCTCCACATACCTTTTGTCGATGAAGTTCCACAAGTTCCTTGAGTAGTTCTTCGTATTCATATGATGAACGTCGTGGAGTCTAGAGCTCAACTAAACTTTACTATCCTAGTACGATACTTAGCTATAAGTATACTAGAAATCAAGACTTATAGTTTTGGCAACTAAACTTGACAACCAAGCTTCAGATAGCAATGCTTGCGAGTTCGACCGAGCAGTGCTCTAACAAAGATGATTAAAACTTCAAATATATTTGTATTATTAATAAAGATTCACGCTTAGAACATTGAATTCATCCTTAATCAACAAAGGATTTAGCTACTCATACCACAAAGAAGATGATTAATGGTGGTTTCCCCCTAAAGGGGTAAACCCTAGGTTTTTGGTGTATAATAAACCCTAGATTGTGATATGAGATATATATTTATTTGAAAGGCCTAATACCTATTTATATAGGTTTACACTGCTTGGCCTTCAAGTATCCTAGTCGGTTCCGGAAACCGACCTAAAAAGTAGTAAACAAAGACCTTAAACATAGTTCGGGACTTTTGGCCTTCAAAAGTTTGCATACCAGTTTGCAAACTTATATTTTATAATAAAATCCAGGAAAATAAGTTTTCATACCCGTTTGCAAACTTATTTTTTAGTTACTCCCGTTTGCATACCCGTTTGCAAACTTGCTTGTCTACGGTATTCGATAAAACATGTTTTGGCCGTAACTTCTTCGTCCGAACTCGGAATGACCTCATTTTTTTCCATTCCATTTATAATTGAATTATCTTCAATTTGGTATTGAGAAATCCTTAATTTTAATGATTTAATCTCGGTCTTTGGCCCGTCTCTTTATTTTGAGCGTTTTGCTCCTTTTCGTCGCACTTCTTCCACTTCTCTTGGACTTGAGAACTTGGATACTTGGAATACTTCTGTTCTTAGATATTTTTAGCACTTTATAGATCCTTTTTGGATGATTCAACTAATAGAGACAAATAAGAGAAAATAAGAGTAATAATACGAAAATATGCAAGAATAATAGCTAAAACAAGTATGGAATGGACACTAAAATCATATGAATTATGCACTTATCAGTAAGCTATAAAAAATACTAGTCAACAAAGAAATTTGGTTAAGAAAAAAAAATATTTGTAGCCAAATTTATTGTGTTGGCCCAATTGTTATGTTTTAATAGCCGGACAATCCCCTGTCTTGATTTGTTTTCTTCTTGTTCACATAGTTGTGGGTGTACGACTACTTTCCTGAATTGAAGTTGGCCGAGGAAAATAAATCCTGGGTTTATGCCCATCTTAACTTGAAACTACTTATTCAAGGATGTGCATAAGAAGTCTAAAGAGAATCAGTTTACAAAGTTGAGGGTGAAGTTGGATAGTGTGAATGTTAAACAAGTCATTTTTTACCCGTGCTTTATTGAATCAGAGGAACATGAGACACACGACTTCTCGCATGTCTTCGGTTATTACAGAACTTTATGGTTTCCCAATGCTTACCCACTATACAATCCTCTAAAAATAATTTGACAGTTTTCTAGTGTCCAAAATATACGAAACATGGAGAATAAAAACTTAATAATTTGGTGGTTCACCAAACAAAGAATACAAAGAATTGTTTTAAGTATGTCCATACCCCAACTCCAATAGTAGATCACTGGAAAAATATGTGAAACTACCTTGTTGAAGCTACCGAATGTATACCTTTCGACGATGACTCTACTGATATTGGTAGAAGATACATGGAATGATATCAAGATATTTCCCATCCTATTGTAGTAAAAAGAAAAAGTCAATCTCATGCTAATAAGGTTAATGAAAGGCACATAAAAAGTATATGGAGGCTAAGAATAAGGGAGTTGAAACCATGGAGATTCATTCTAATGGCAAAGATGATGTGGTAAGAGATCATACCCTTTTTACGATTTTAAAATTATTATAAAATATGAAATAAATCACTTACTTTATGGTATAATTGAAAATAAGTTAAGGCGGGTAAGAAACCCTTGAATAAAATGACGAATAAAATATGCAGTGGAGAGTCGATGTTCACTGAAAAACAAACTACCATCTGCAAACAGTAGACCAATGTACTCTCAAAGAAAGTTGTGCAGCCAAGCCATCCTAAGGTGGTGAAGAGGAGTCGACAACTTGGCGAAGGTTCAAATCAGGTTGACGCTACTATGATCGAACCAACCAGAGATAAATCCCAAAGTGACAAGGAAATTCAAGAACAAGCTCATGGTCAGCGGTGCGGTAAAAGATTCGTCGTAGTGGTTGTCGTGATTGAGTGATTGAAACACAAATCTTTGTTGAAAGTGTTATGTTAGTATTCAAGCTTCAGTGGCACTTTAGCTACGTATTTCGCATGCTTGATTTATAGTACACTTTGATGGTTATATTCTTTTAGTTTTAGTCAGGGATTTCGTAGTTTGGCTCTTACTAGACTTTTATGTTTAAGTGGTAATGAGCTTGCAAACATGAATACGTAGATAAATATTTTTAACAAATTTTGTTGACCTTAAAGTCAGTTAATTTTAGACGAATAGAATGGGTCGGGATATGCACCTCAGTTTATCGGGGGTGCACAAATTTGGACACGGATCGGGGTGATAAGAATAAAAAAGAAACACTTTTGAGATCCTAAAAAAAAAGCGTATAAAATTGTGTCGATCCTTGGCTACCCTTTCCTCTTAAAAAATGAAATTCATATTCAAATAGAATTCGTGAAATTCAAAATTCAAATAAAACTTGTTTTTGCACTTCACAATTCTAAATAGTTACTACCAAGTCTGAAATCTCTCTCTCAAAATTATCAAAATAATATTTGAAAGTAACTGCTTTGTGTAAGAAGAATAACAATTGATCAATCAATCATGACTGATTTCGGTGTGGTTGATACCCTTTCTCCTCTCTCATAGGTAACATACTCATTTATTTACTTTCATCTGATTTTATAACACCTATATTAACCATATTTGTTCAAAGAATTTATGTTTTAAATGAATATACATGATTCAATTCTAAAAAATTTAGGGTTTTTCCTAACAGATTTTTCATAGTGTTGATTAAAGTTAGCGTTTATCATTTTTCATATATGCATTTTGTAAACTCTAGTATAACGTTTTCAGTATCCGTATTTTACGTTTTGATATTAAGATAGAAATTATAGATTTGGTGGTTAACAGTGAACGAAATTCTTATCTCTCTACTTTACTTGTTGCACATTTTATCTCTCGGATATTGTTATCCCTACAAGGATAAAAAAAATATTGAAGCATCCTTCCCATAAGGTAGCAGGAAGAGACATTGGAGTGACTAATGTGGCCACGAAAACTAAAATTTTGAAACACCGAAATATAGCCGAGAGTCTCAACTCCACTACCAAGGTATATTATTGATCTTTCATCCAATTTATATACACGCTCTTTAATAAGTTGTTTTAGTCTTAAAAACACATTATTATTAGTTATAATTGTTTCCTAAGCAATGGTGTCCTTGTTCGGGGATTTGTTCTTTTTTTTTCTTTAACTTGTTATCTTACAGTTGTTCCTTGTAGTTTTCTCTCTTAGTTCAATATCTTGGGAGTAATCTCTCTTATGTTATGCATTTTTCTATTTGTATATTCTCATATAATCAAGATTTTATGATTTATCATATTTTCTTGTGGTTTAGAGTCGTAGCATTATAATAGAATAATTAACATTTGTGCATTGTTGTTGGATACGAACCACTAGATTATATATCTATAAATATGAAATATGCTTGAGTTTGTTTTGTGCGATCATCGACGTTTTAGATTAAAATATACATATAGAGCACAAAAATACATATTATCTAGTAGTCTAATTTATATCTTTTGAAAAGAGATAAAAAAACACATGTTTACTTACCTTTTATTTATCTTGTTTATTTACCTTTTGAAGAAGAAAAGAAATGCATTTATCACTAACTTTCTGTATATAATAATTAACATTTGTATATTGTTGTTAGATAGATCCATTAGAATATCTCTAAAAATCTGAAAAATGATTGTATTTGTTTTGATCCATTATCAACGTTTTAGGGTCAAAGAGACATATAAAGCACCAATATATATATATTTAATTTTTTTTTGAAAAGAGAAAAAAATATTCTATTTACCTTTTGAAGAAAAAAGTAATCATATCTATTACTAGCTTTTTATATATGTTTGAACTAATAGTTATTTTTAAATTGTTGTTTGTATGTATGATGAGTATCGATTACTTTATGAGTTCCTGAGTATGATGGGAATATGTAAATATTGATTAGTCAATACTTTATGAATTGGCAATTTTATGTCACCAGAATATTGATTAGTTAATCGGCTTTAGTTCGATCAAAACAACCTAAAAACTTAAATGGGAAATTATATTATTTGGTCCAAGGCCCAAATAAGATATTATAATATGGTCCATTCTTATCGATACTCCTAGGTTCATAATTCTTTTTTTAATGCAAATAACTTAACTGCCCATAGACTTGGTACGTGCGATACTTATCACCGATAAAAAAAACATCGATTCGAAAGAAGAAAAAGAGATAGAGTGAAACAATGAAGTAAAAGTGAAAATGACAAAAACAAAGAAAAAGAAAAAACTCCTTCACTCTCTCTTTCCCAACAAAGCAAAACAAAATAAATAGAATTCTATTATTGGAGCTTTAAACGTTCGGGTCTTTTTTGGGGTTGTATAGGTTATGAAATAGTAATCTATAGAACCCCTTATCCGTCTATTTTCAATAACACTTAATGTACCTTTAATTGGGCCGACCGCCGGGAAGGCTCGTAGGGAGGGAGTCCCTTTTAGAGCAAGTCTTATGGTGGAATCCATCCATCTTCCACGCCACCTCAGCATTTGGAACCGTGGATGGAAGCGCAAGTGTAATGGTGGAATAGTAGAAACGCTATTCTTAATGGAGTTAAAAAAACGCAATTAAGAATGGAGCTAAAAAAACGCAATTAAGAATGGAGCTTTTTTTTCAGTCGTTAGATTTCAACAACTCAGTTTAAATCGACGGATAAAAAAAAAACGCAATTCTTAATTGCGTTTTTTTAGCTCTATTCTTAATTGCGTTTAACGCTATTCTTATTGGCGTCCAGATGGATTCCACGAATCCTTACACGAAACCGTAGAACCTTGCTTGGATTTTCTGTGGAAGACCCCAACTTGGAAGCCACTAGACTTGACATTCCATGGTTTTTCCACACTTGGAATAGTTTGGATTCCACCAAAAGACTTGCTCTAAGAGTTAAAAATGTTCAATTTGATAAAAAGATTGGAAGTGAATTTGGTGGTAGTCTTTCGGACATGAAAAGCCTAAAATGTCCCTCCTTTTAATCTAATTATTATAACTCCTTATACATCCTATTTTTTCAGGGGTATAATTGGCAATCAAACTTTAATATAACATATCTAAAAATCCGTGCCTTAGAATTTTACAAATTTTATATCATTGGAAAGGATTTTAAAAAATCTACACAACGAGTACAAACAACAATATAAAATTTAGTGTTTTTACGAAAAATTCGATAGTGACTTTTAAAATTTAATGCATAGCTATTATGCAAAGCACCATAAATGATGCATAATACATGGGTAAATTGATGCAAACCATCACAAAAAATGCATAAAAAATGGAGAAAATTTATGTAAATTACCATAAATTGAATGCATATCAATTTTAGCCTTATAACACCATTACGCATAACGGTGTTTCGATTTTCTTCGGTCGGCCCCCCTCACCGTGGCAGCGGTGATCTAGTTAAAGTAGTGTTAATCAGGATGATTAACTAAACTAATTAAGATTAGTGAAAGGATTATACTAATCATTAGATTAAACTTTTGAAAATCAAAACCTTTTTTTTTTTTTGGATTTGTAAGAAGGATAATGGGATTTTGATAAAAAAAATGAACTTTTTTTTGAAGAAAGTGATGAAATACATCTTGAAAAATAGTCAAGAGAACCTTATAAACATGTCCTCGTTACAGTTTTGATTGATTTAACTCCGTTAAAAATCATAAAAAATTTGAGTTTTTCTAGGGGTTACGGTTGGGATATTTTGTCTACCCAACCGAAATCAACACTTTACAGTGGGAAATAAAGAACTCCCAGCCGAAAGTTTTCTTTTAGTATTTTCAGAACAAATTACAGCTGGGAGACTCAGCCTAGGATAAGTTACGGCCGGGAAAACCTTACCGTAATACAACCTCTGTTTTTTTCATTTTTTATGATAATCAGAAGTGCATACGGTTAGGAATTCCTAACCGTAAACATATATTTACGGATTGAATTTTAAAATTTCCCAGACGTGTACCTGCTTTACGGCTAAATATTCAACATTTTCCAGCCGTAATCCCTTTTTTGCGGCTAAAAATTCAGCATTTTTCTAGCCGTAATGAGTCTATACTCTATATGAAAAATTTGTATATAGGTGAACTCATTTTAAGGTTGAATACATACTGATATTCATAAAATGAATAAACCTAAGAACTAGTTTCACTTCATACTCAATCTTTAATGAGTATGAACTTGTATCATTTTGAAGTTGAGTATAAAGTGATACTCATTTTAAAATCGAGTATTAACTTATATTCATTTTGAAACCGCTTATAACTTTGTACTCATTTGAAATCACCTATAACTTTATACTCTTTTTGAAATAGAGTATAAATATATCATTTTGGAATCAATATAAAACCATGTCCATTCTGAAATCGAGTGTGAACTTATATTTTCTTTGAATTCGAGTATAAAGTGATACATATACTCATTATTCATTTTGAGATTGGGTATAAAATTTATTTCAAATATTCATTCTGGATTTTTTGATCAACTTACGACTAGGAAATGATAAACTTCTAGCCATAAACATTATTACGTCTAGGAATTCATCATTTCCCAGCCGTAAGTGAAGAAAAAATCGGCTTCCTAGCCGTAAATGAACTACTTACGGTTCGAAAAAGATGAATTCCTAGCCGTAAGTATTTTCTGAAACCGAAACTAAATTATATTTTGATTTTTTTAACGTATTTAAGTAATCAAAAAGAAAATAGCGGGTTTATCGATTCTTATCTGATAAAAGTTATGGACCGGAGATTATAAGGCTATTTAGTTGTTTCAATTTCTTAATTTTTGATGCCGTCAAAAAAAAAAAAAAGTTGATGATTTTGATCATGATTTGACGAAAGAGAAGAAAAGAGATGGATAATAGATCATTTTTTTTTCTAATTAGATTAAATTGGGTAATAAGGTAATATGTTTAATTGAGTGGGGGTAGTTTTGATATTTTACATGGATTGGGTCTCCCCATCACCACACCCATGGCTATAATTATCATTTTAAGCCCCCAAAAACCCAGCCCCCTACAAATAATCTCCTTGTCTCACATTTCAACTTCACATTGATTACTAATACATTACTGTCTACGTGGAAATCCAATTTTCCGGCAGCGTTTTGATTGATGGAGAACAAAGAGTTATCACGAAAGCTATCAATTATTGGCTAGTTCTGCACCCCTTTCAGGATAATATCTGCACTAAACAGGCACCAAACTTGACTATTAAAACAACTACAGTAGAGCTTAAGTAATCACTGACAAAGTCATACCCGGTTTCAAGGATCTAAACATAGAAGAAGAATCTACAATATTTTAAAGAAGTAAGATTCTTCACTGAAAATTGGAATATTCTGAAAGTTTTCTGTATTCCTCCTCCACACTCAAAGTAATATCCTGAAAGATGCCGTCTAGGCTCCAGCTAGCCGTTCTGCACACATTGACAAATCATTCCACTTCAAATCAGTGCATGTTCTTAGACTCTTAGGAACACGCACAGCCTTTTTTCACAAATAACAACTTAGTTTCAAACTCACCAATGGGAAATAAAAAGAGAGCGCAAACAGTTTAAAAGATGGAAATAATGAAAAAAAAAAAGAAAAAAAGAAACAAGAATCTAAAAGAGAAAGTCAGACTTTTCCACTATCCCAGGACATGGGAGATTCCTCAAAATCTCAACTCACGATCTTACTTCGGTTACTCCAAGTACCAGGCCATAGTGTGGGGCCTATGGTGTTTAAAAGCCTAACTTTGACTTCCAAGATCACTCTCACCATCTCCTTTTCCATATCTTAAGTCACAACAGACAATGAGATTCCGTAAATGTGCAGCTATAAATTTAAAGATTCAACTTCTTCAGGCCCTAGAGAGTGACTGGTGACTAACTATAGGCTCTAAATCATAAATGTACAAAAGAAATGTCAATCTTTCCAACTGTTAAAGCAAACAATTCAGTCAAAGTACTTAACAAGTCGCCAAAAGAGAAATCATTTCATGGTTTCTCAATCTGTTGTTTCTACATTCAATGTGCTACACATAAATGCAAGGACTCGGTGTTCATAGAGATAAATCTACCTGAATATCTTCTTCTATATGCAAGTGTAATTTTAAATATCCATAGGATTTCATCTCCTTATCTGCAAAACATATAAAGGAAGAAAAAGGTTCACCATTTTAAAACCACATATATATATAGAGAGAGAGATATTAAACAGAATACCACTAAAGCAAACTCACCGATCTTTGAATCACTCGTCCAATGGAAATGAATGGTCGGGAATCAGAACCAGAGCGTTTAAAATTTGCTCTACCGGTGGATTCTGAGAACAAAGCGACTGAGTTTCGATTACTATCGGTGGCAAAACCTCACATGCGAGCCTTCCATCTCTCATGGATTTCCTTCTTCTCTTGCTTCGTTTCCACCTTCGCGGCACCACCTCTCCTCCCCATCATACGGGACAACCTCAACCTCACTACCACTGACATAGGTAATGCAGGGATCGCTTCAGTCTCTGGTGCAGTCTTTGCAAGGCTTGTCATGGGGACAGCATGTGACCTCTTCGGCCCACGGCTTGCCTCTTCGGCGCTCATACTTTTAACTTCACCAGCAGTTTACTTCACAGCTGTTGCTTCATCCCCTGTTTCCTTCCTCCTTGTCCGCTTCTTCACAGGCTTCTCACTTGCCACCTTTGTCTCAACCCAGTTCTGGATGAGCAGCATGTTCTCCGCAAATGTCGTTGGAACGGCTAATGGTGTTGCAGGTGGCTGGGGAAACCTCGGAGGTGGGGCCACCCAACTCATCATGCCACTTGTATATGAGTTGATAAGGAAAATCGGACCATCTGATTTCACTGCCTGGCGTGTTGCTTTCTTCATCCCTGCGCTGTTCCAGACATTAACAGCATATGCGGTTTTTCTCTTGGGTCAAGACCTGCCAGATGGAAACTTTAGACGACTTGAGAAATCTGGTGAGAAACCAAAAGATAAGCTATCGAAAGTTTTCTACCATGGGATCACTAATTACAGGGGTTGGATATTGGCCTTGACTTATGGGTACAGTTTCGGGGTAGAACTGACAGTAGACAACATAGTAGCAGAGTACTTCTATGATAGATTCAATCTGAAGCTCCATACTGCTGGAATCATTGCAGCAAGTTTTGGATTAGCGAATATTGTGTCTCGACCTGGTGGGGGTGTGTTGTCAGATATGATGGCGAAGAGGTTTGGAATGAGAGGTAGGCTCTGGAGCTTGTGGTTAGTTCAAACCTTAGGTGGACTACTCTGTATTCTTCTTGGGAGAGTAAATTCACTAGGTGCATCAGTCGCAGTGATGCTGGTTTTTTCTTTTTTTGTCCAAGCTGCATGTGGACTAACATTTGGAGTAGTTCCTTTTGTCTCCAGAAGGTAACTACTTCCATTCTGATTGTGCTTTTGCTTCTAGATTTACATACTACAAAACTCAGTACTGGTCAAATTGTTTTCAACCTCTGAAATATACATACTGCAGCGGTTATTTGTTCAGAAGTAGATTTGTAGTAAAATTAGTCTCTGGAATGTAGAATAACTTCATTCTTAAGTTGAAAATATTTTTCTCTTGTGTGTACTAGGATAATCAGTTTCCTTTGTTCTTCCCCGACTATTTCTTCTATTTGCAGTGCTTACCTGAAACTACAAGAACCAATTCTGTTAGGTAAAGAACAGATTTTCAGAACTAACTTTCTGATAACATATGGATTTCAGATCACTAGGACTCATATCAGGAATGACGGGAGCTGGTGGGAACGTTGGTGCAGTTATTACTCAACTAATATTTTTCAAAGGCTCTAGATATTCAAAAGAAACAGGAATAACTCTGATGGGTATCATGATTATATGTTGCACACTCCCATTATTCTTGATCTACTTCCCACAATGGGGTGGAATGTTATTTGGTCCATCATCAAAACAAAAGCACACAGAAGAAGAATACTACACATCAGAATGGAATTCTAATGAAAAGGAGAAAGGGTTACACCAAGGATGCTTAAAATTTGCAGACACTAGTAAAACCGAACGAGGTAGAAGAGTCGCTTCTGAACCAACACCCTCCAAAGGAACCTCAGACACTGATGTTTGACAACTACCACTTTACGTTAAGGTTCAGCTCTATCCAAAGCTCCTAATAGACACAATACATGTTCGTGTATAAATCTCCTTCGTCAATACTACGTAAGAGTTCAAAATTTTGTTGGATATGGTGCAAGAGTTGTCATCTGATTGTAATGTTGCAATTTGGAATCGAGATAACTTTTCTTGCAGATATAATCTTCAGTTAGTAGTACTGAATTTCAAGAATTGCCCTTTCTCCTTTTTCTTGTGTTCATTTATAAGGTAAGTTTCACAGCTCTAAGTTCGTAAAGTTGAATCCAGAGGAGCACATGGTTTCAACGAACTTAACATGGAATATGATTATATACTGAAGTTCGTACCCTCAGACAATCAGAAATACTCGAACAGAAAGCCTTAGCATATTCTTAAATGTAAACAGGAAATATAAACAGGGATAAGCATCTATTTAGAGCTAAAAAGCCAAGCTTCAAGTTTATTTTTATATCTCTTTTCAAGTGAAAATTGTCTAAAAAGAACTTACCGGTCACAGCTTCATCTCCCATCTTGCGCATATGACATCTGATGTTAACAATTGAATCCCTTGCCCCTAACAACAGCTTCTTTGCGTGCCTCACATGCGTGCTCCTAGAGATGGTAACAAGCCAATCAACAATCCGATGTTAAAACAGATCCGCTTAGTAATCAAGCCCTAAAGTAATCAAACATAATAACATACAGTGAAATCATTCATAGGTTGAATACACAACCTTTGATATGAAAGCAATACACACTTATATCTCTGTACCTGGTTAATGCCCCGGTCTTGAATGCTGTCAACTATCTTCGTGGTATGATGCCACCTCTTGATGTCCCAAGGATAGTCCCACTGCATTTACGGATGTCAGATACAACCTTTAGTGTCAATGGAACTGTATTTGAGCATAGAAACCCCTGTACCCACCCTACATACCGATTCACTTGTGAATTTGTGATACTAAAAAAATCATGCACATACAAAGAATTGTGCACAAATGATATCAAAGACTCATAATTTTCTCCTTTTCATCTCCAAAATAATGTCACATCCTTACCTCATACAATCTCTCAAATCACTGTGTTAAGTGCAGGGCATAATCTACCATATGTTATACTACACCTAAACACGCACCCAATTAAATGCAAGAATAATAATGGTAAACCATTTCCCGTGGTCTAGCTCATCAATAATGTATCCGTCAAACACTACTCTTTGTTTGAACAGTCTAATCAACACATGAAATTAACATACAGAAAATTAAAATAAAGAACAACATTAATAGCATGGTTTAATCATCATATACAAACAAAAAGAAAATCATAACCCAAGATTTTGATCCCATATATTGGACCAAACATCGTCTTCTAATATAAATGGACTATGACGAAAATCCATTTGTATTAGAAGTTGAGCTTGAATTCATCAAACAGGTATAAAAAAGAGAGATTATCAGATCATTTGCTAACCCTGTTTAGATTACAGTTATTATGGCTAGTGCAAGTACATCTAATTAAAATATTCACCATTAGCTAACCATGTTTCTTGTAAGCAGGTAACTACTTGGAAGACGTTAATCATGACGCCGCTACAAATCAATGAAGTTACTCATAAAATGGTAACAATGGTGACGCTTGTTAATCTCTACTTGGTTCGTATGCCCAATTCATCAAGGTCAGTGATGAAATTTGTTGATTAACGAAGAACAATTTCCTAATGCTGAAGGTAATGTTCCTCTTAGCAAATCCCAATCTAAGCAAAGATGATGAAGTTCTTGAAGAGAACTAAAATTCCAGAAATTCCTCCACTGAACGTGTTGAATCGGAGTCATAAATTAATGAAATGTAATTTAGAATTCTGAGATAACTGTTTGGGAATTTCAACAGAAAATGAATTAGAAGAAATTTCACATAATAAGATTCGAAGGAAGGTCGCCAGAAATTGAAATTGATAAGCATCAGAAACAAAGGGTTCCAAGTTCCAATATTCACAAACATAAAGAAATCGATCCAAATTTCAAAAATGTAGACACACTTACGGTTAATTCCTTTTCTTCTTTCTCTTCTTCTTCTTCACCTCAGGTAGCAGCACGTCCATCACAATCTCATCACCACCACTTCCATTACAAGCTTCTTATGAAGATGAACAAGGAAGAGTGATACAGATCACCTGGAGTTGTGAAAGAACAGCCAAAAAAAACAGTTTACTTAGGTTTATCATGTTATTTGCGCCTACCTGTCGCCTCGGGCATCGATTGAAGAAGCCCTTATTTTATTTCAGAGGTCTTTTTAGAGCGCGTTTGGAACAGAAGTTAGGAAACAAAAACTAGTGTTTCACGATAAGTTGATTCTTGTGCTTCTAGAATCGTTCCGAAAAATAATTATTAAACTGGTTTCTGACTTTACGACCTTCAGAAATCAAAAAGTAACTTGTGAGTGTACATCCAAACACCCTATTATCAATCTACATGATATGTGACAAACGAAATAAAATAACAAATAAAAAGATAGTTACAAAAGGAAAGGGAAGGCTTTAATCTCTTTCATTTCCTTATAGCGTGTTTAGAAGTCGGAAATAAAATATTTTTACTTCACAACAAATTAACTTTTTTATTTCTAAAATCATTTTAATTTCTGATTTTTTTGTTTCAAGGAGTAAAAAAACAACTTCTACAATAGTATCCAAACAATCTATTAACTTAGTCTCGTTATATCCTTTATTACATTACAATTCAAGATTATATAGCCTAACCCACGACTGATACTTGTACGGAGAGTGGAATATCAAAATTCCACAAGTCTACAACTTTGACATCAAGTTAAGATACTTGTCCATTTTGTGTTAATTCAAAAAAATGGAGCCTTTGTTAACTAGGAGCCTCCAAAATAAATATTTTTTATTCAATGATATCTAAATTTAGAAGTAGATTGTAGAATTGGCGCGGAAGATACTTTAGCCAAGCTGCTAGAACTGTGATACTTAAGTCAATTCTTGAATCTTTACCCATCTACCAGATGGGTTATTATAAGATTCCGAAAAACATTACCAACCAGCTCGTTTTCCTACAAAGAAATTTCTGATGGGGAAAGAAGGACGGTAAAAAAGGCTATTTTTTAAAAGCTTGGATGGATCTCAACATTCCGATATCCCTAGGAGGGATAAGATTTAGAGACTTAGAAGGAAACAATTTAGCGCAAACTAGGAAGGCTTGTTTAGAATCTTCTAGAAAACCTGGACTCGTCTGGTCTCAAACTCTGAGATCCAGCCACTATAGTATATGTAAACATCCTCTTGACCCAAACATCAGCACCGCAGGACCTTGGATTTGGTCTTGCATTCAACAGGGGATTGAGATAATTAAACCTCAGTGCATTTGGGAAATAGGCAATGGTCAATCGATCCATATAACAGAGGGTCAATGGCACCCTAACACGCTAGAATACTCAGCTGCCTGATAACATTTTCCTGGTCAGCCACCTTAGCGACGTAGTAAAACAGTCTTGGAATGTTAACTTCCTTCAATTCATTTTTGAGAAAAGTACTGTCCATACCATCTGTGAAATCCCTATACGTCTTAATAGAAATGATACCATAAAGTGGAAACTAAAACTGAATGGAAAATTCACTATAGCTTCCCTTTATCATAGCATCAAAAATTTTGAGACTATTACCAACTTCCCCTGAGATAAAATTTGGAGTATGGAAACTGCTTCAAAATTTACTTTATTCATATTCAATTACATGCATAATATGGTCCCTATAGATGATAAACTTTCTAAGTATATTGACATTCCAAACACATTCTCCATTTCCTCTCAACCAAATGAAACTCTGAAGCATATATTTGTGGAATGTCCTTTTGTTAGGAGTGTTTGTTTGCCTCTTCTACAAATTTTTTGTGCTCCCTAACTTGTCTTTTCAGCAATGGATATTAAGTTGGAGTACCAATCCAGTTGGTTAGGACACCGAATTGGGTCCTTGGAATGCTTTATGTGCAACTATAGTTTGGCACATTTGGCTAGTGAGATGTGATCAGGTGTTTAAAGGAATCCCAAACCCTCAACACATAGGCAAGAGCTGAATTGTTCTCGAGAGAGAATTGGCAAGACAATCAAAGCAACAGGAACAACTCGCAGTTAGAAATGGCACCAACTCAAACGAAAGATTTGAAATGTCCAGATTTAGGAACAACCAAAATCAACAGAGCTGCCAAACTAGACCAGTCAAATAAACTTATGAAAACAACAATGATTCTAAGAAACACTTTAGATTATCTCAGGGAAATGAAGATTATGGGATTCACAACGTTGAATAGGGATGTTTTAGAGGTGTTAGCGGCTATTGATGCGTGCAAATGGGGATTAGAACTTCAAGTTTTCACCATCAACATTGAAGCTAACAACACCAACCTAATTAGGCTCATCCCAAGACTTCCAAGTAGTATGGATTGGCAAGTTAAAGCTCTGTGGGAAGACATAATTCCAAATCTTTTGAATGTTTCTATTTCTACAAAACTTTTCATTTACTCTTCAATTAGTAAATCTGCAAGCCAGACGGCAATTGCATTAGATGATGTTTCTGCTAATACAACAATTATTATTAACTATGTGGGTTATCAACAATTATGCTCAAAACTATCAACACCAAGTTTGTTTTGACTTTTACATTTAATCTAGGGTTTTTCTTATCAAAAAACAAAACAAAACAAAGATTAATCCTCTCACCTAGTACAAATGTCGGTTGTGCGGGTCCCATGGAAATGTGGTCATCCACACACCCAACATGCCGACAATATGTAACATTCCCCCTTGAATGACCAACGTCCCAAATATGTTGTCTTATTAAAGTCTTGCCAGAAAATTTAATGGGATAAAAACTGATCGGGAAAAAAAATAAATAAAAAGAAATAGAAAAAGTGTACAACAGTCTTAATTCTAAAATGTTGATGACGTCAAGAATTTTTTCTCCTTTAAAACTGTGTCAGGAAAACTATTCTAGACAAAACCTGAGCTCAGAATAAGGTATGTCACCACAATGAAATTTCTACCGTGTCGAAATTGCGTCAGGAAAACTGCTTGGGACAAAATTTGGATGCTTGCGCCAGGAAAACCACTTGGGACAAAAACTAAAAGAAAAATAAAAACATAATAATACCGAAGTCGCTGCTAGTGTTGCCTAATTAAAATCTCATCAGGAATACCACATTAGACAAAAACTAACCAGAGGAAAATAGTACAGAATAATGATTGTGCCGGAAACGCATATGCTACCTCGTTAAAATCTTGCAGGGAAAACCCTTCCAGACAAAACCTTGGCGAAGAAGGGGAAAAGTACATCGTGATTAAGTCCAGCGGAAGATTCTACGAGTTTACTCTCCCTAAAGTATGGTTTTCTTAAAATGGTTGGTAGTGCAAACATAACACAATTTTTAGAAAACTGCTTATTTTTTTGCAGTTTATGGAGAATTGACTGCCAGAGTTTGTGTCGGATGCACAAATACCATCTTCCACCTTATTTAAATCCTCCATTTGATGCAAACTAATTCTAGTTTGTCTCTTTAACTTCAGACACAATAATGAAAAGGCTTTTGTAAACTCAGTTTCATCGTAGAATCAATTTTAGCCTTTTAAAAATGTAACCTGCAAAACAACAACAACATGATAATGTGCACTTGATACTCTAACATGGTACTTCTGGACCATAAATCAATAATTTCTACGTACGTAACACATATATCATCTTCCACACTGAGGAATCACATATTAATAGTTCTAATTTGAAAGAACAACAGGTAACATGAGTATCAAAATTGGAAACGCTAGTCTATACAAACAAGTTAATCCAGCATGTCCTCGAACTTCATGCTGACAAAATATTTCAATTTCAACGAGTTCTCATAAATTATTTCAAGCGTGGATTTTAACGATGTTAAGGGATCTTCAAAAAGCCAAAACTGATATCATGAGTTCATATGGATTTTAGTCATTTTTCAATAACGTAAAGCACACAAAGGATTGTTCACTAAATTCTCCACTTTGAAGCGGTTATTTTGAATTAATATCACGTCTGACATAATAACAAGATCAGGAGGCTTCTTGAGTTAAAACTAGAATCCTTCAATGGTCACCAAACTCTAGTCATAAGTTCAAAAATAATGAGTATTGGTTTTAAAATATCATACTCCAACAATGTTAGTTCTGCTTACTCCACTAATAATCGTTCAGTATATAAGAGTAGTGGATCAAAACACTCTAGTAAGAACTCAAACAAACCTTCGTAAATATGGGTTCCTAAAAGTACCCATAATACTACTAATGAATCTAACGAGATACCAAATATAGAAACGGTTTAACTTCCTAACATGAACATGATGATCACATGTTACAAGGATCTCGTAGATAAGTTATCATACACCCTCAAGGAAAAGCAGAAAAACTCGGGTTCCAACTTCATCTCCTTCCATGATGATATTAATTTCTATGATAACTTCTCTAGTCCAAAAGGTAGTAACTCAAAAGGAATAGTCATACCCAAATACGAAGGTTAGCATGTCTCTCATGGTGTATTTGAAAATACTCACCTATGTGCTCTCTAAGCACCCGTGACTTGGATCCTCATCTTAAAAAAATCTTGTGAGATGAGGGTTTACCAAATAACACTTGTTATATTTGATTCAAGTAGTTTTTCTATGTGACTCTTTACACTTCTTCACTGAATGGTTTATTGCTCATTACTATGTCCAGTTATTTTCCATCATCTTAAACGAAAGAAAAAATATTTAATCACCTCTTTGTGTTGAGCCTCTGCTCCAAGAAATGTATCAATCCTCAAACTGTTATGTGACAAATATAGTAAAATGGCTCAACGATTATACATTATGTATCACGATTGTCTCTTTGCACCATCACCATAAGTCACTAATTTGGTGCAACCACATCTTAGTCCAAAATGTAATAACTTCATGTGATTTCTGTTAGAGCATTGCTCGGTCAAACTCGCAAGCGTTGCTATCTCAAGCTTGTTTGTCAATGTTAGTGATCAAAACTATAAGTCTTTATTTCTAGTCTACTTATAGCGATATTTCGGACTAGGATAGATTGTGTAGTTGAGCATTAGACTTCACGGATTGTTTAACGAAATATTGGGTATGGTTGTTAGACCCCTGTGTTTTTCAGGTTCAACAAATCTTATGCTCTTTATATTATTCTCCCTTCCTATCTGACATGCAAAAGATGAGAACATGATCCATGGGGAATTACACATATCAAGCTAAGATAAAATTTAGGCTCTTAGATTTTTCCAATCATCTAAGTTGGTATTTAGAACTTAAGCAATTTTGATGGATTTAATATGTGACTATAGAAAAGTACTTCATATCGGGATTTTTGCAATCATGCTCTTTGGGTTTTGGAACATGTTGCGAGTTCTTTAAAAGACGTTTATGTCTTGATTGAATAATTTTTTTAAAAATAAAAAAATTAATTCATAAATAAAAAAATTGTTAATAAAAATAACAAAATTTATAATAAAAAATCATAAATTGAAAAAAAAAAACTCTATTATTTCCCTCTTTGACCCAATTTCCTAAAAGGTGGTCATGGAACAGACCCTATGTTTGGAAATACCTCTTGAATTCACCATATATATCTACCATACACTTGAGTTTGAGTTTCTTAATTCAAGTTGCTCTTACAATTAAGCATTCTCCCATGTCTGTCTTACGAAAACATGGAAGAATCTCATGGTAAAAATTGCAGTGGTATTTAGTCAAAAGGGAAAAAGAAAAGAATCCTGATAGAAGATGAAGTGGAAGATAATACTAAGGATCGTAGTTGTGAAAGTCGTACAATTCCGATTCGACTTAATTTTTCCCAAATCGACAATTGTTTCCTTGAATCGTTTATTTTATGAATTGTACTTTGACCAATTTTGACTTATGATTTTGACCAAATCAGACTGAAATTCCTACAAAAAAATATGATTTAATGATATGGAAAAAAGTTTAAGTGTTGTAGAGATTCAAACTTGAGTAGTCAAGCTCATGGTAATGCACGCTTGTACCACAATACTAACTTGTTGTTGATGTTATTATTCAACGTATTTTATGTATAGACAACTTATATATCAAACATCAAGACTTATAAGATTGTTTCATTTTGTTCAGTGAAATTTGTAACATAATATAGCGATTCAACAATCGATCATGAATCTTCGATTCACGATTTAACGTACGATTCGATTCTCAAAATTGAAAAATAATTCGCTTCGCGATTCACGATTTCACAACCTTGCTAAGGATCATCCTAATGTGAGTTGGTACACATTGCCTACGATCATCAAGATGTAGAACAAGAGGAAATGATTTATGCTAATGTTGTCTACGATTTTGTTAAACAATTTAAGGAGGCAAAGATTCAACTTGTTAAAGCCTTGAAAGGTCAAGACATGTTGAGAGTTGAAAAAGGTTTCCTCTGACCTTGGTCTCATGAAATCATATGGCAATGACGTTCTCAATAAAGAAATTTTTCCTGCAGAGTTTGTGGATGTTATTGAAGACAAACTAAAAGGCCTCAAAATCAGTGATGTTTCCAATGGTATCTAGTGATTCCCTTATTTTTATTCACTAGTTAACTCCTTGTAGAAATTCAATTCTTAATGTTTTAAGGAGGAACACTAGTTTTTGGAGTAGCATCTATATGTGGTTAATTACACGAGCTATTCAGTATAGTCATCTTGCAATGATTAAAGTTTATTTATTTAATTTTATTTTGGAGATGACTCGCAATACCTAATATTCATTGATTATATACATGTATTGTTTATTTTGTGAGATTTTTTCTTTGTTATCATATTTCTAGTGATTAGAACGACTATCTAACATGTTCTCATAGGTTAAACTCTTAACTTTTTGTGTTCATCACTGGCTAAAAGAGGAATTGCAATATTTATCTTCCCACAATTACACTTTTTCTGAATATATTGCACGTACTCCTTAAGATGTTCTTCAGTAATCAGCTTTCTCCCTTGAATGTGTTATTGCCAGAAAATAATTTCGAGAACTTTAGTCTTTTACGTCCGTATATGGCTAGGGAATATATAATTATTATGTTAAGTCATATCGCATAAATTGTCCCCTATGTTCGTAACTGGCCTAAAGAATAGCTTTTGTGGATGTTTATTTTTCTCACGAAAATAATGTATCTTGATGCCTTTAACATTAAGATCGTTATTTTTAACTTCTTTGTTCATAACTGGCAAGAAAAGAAAAAAATATTACATACAAATTTACTTTGCTCATAACTGGCGAGTAAATTTGTAGATGTCCGAAAAAAATCCTTCTCCTGTAATTGGATAAAGGTCGCTCATGTTGTTCTTTCGGAATGACATCAAATGGGGGAGATATCAATTTGAACTTGTGCTTAATTGTCATATCTTTGTGGGGATTGCGGCTATATAATTGTAGGAGATGCTTGTACCTATATATCTCCCTGATGAAGACGTTAAGTTTACTTGGTGATATCATCTAAACAAAAGATGGTATGTGTTCTCTAGTCTTGATAACTCTTTTGTTTTAATTCATTACGATCCTTGTTTTTTGCCTTTGCCAATTTTGTTGACAAAAGGGGAAGAACAATTTACTACAATATATGTCTTTTCGGAGTATTATGTAAGGAGGAAAGGACTATAATCCATAGGTTTTACCTATTATGCAAAAGTAGTAAGTGACTAAGAGCAACTGCAGTGGCGCGAGTATAACTAAAGATCAAAAACTAAAAAAAACTAAAAAAAAGGTTTACTATGTGGTCTCATGCTATGGTGCACGAGTAAAATTTGATCGAGCGCACATAATAAGCTCGCCTGGTTCAAGAATAGCTTAAATGTTCGCTTGTCATCAAGCCAACATTATATGCCCGTACCACTTAATGCTTGATTCAATTGAAACGGATGTATAACATCCGCCCCACCATCAAACGGACACTTAAGATGCACCTAGATTTCGTGTGTAGCTCATACATTCGTCCCATTCCAAACGAACTTTAAAATTGTGCCTGGTATCGAGCGTACTTTTAACTTCCGCTCGACCAAATATAGTTTTGGTCTGGATTTCAGACCATATTTGGTCTGATATTTGGTTTTAGTCTAGTATTTAATCTTTACTCCGTCACACTTTGGTTCGTTTGGGGACCAAAATTTTGGTTATGGTCGTCCATTGTGGACGCTCTAAGGGGTATACCATACTACAATAGTATTGTTTCAAAGTTTTGGTGCAATTGAACTTCGAGGAAGGTAAGAATACTATATTTTTGGTATAGCAACAATTAAGTGATTTTTTGTTCAAGAAAATATCGACTAGAGTATTCTTATAAGTTGTTATCACTACGGATCTTCAACAACAACGGAGCTGAAACGATCATATGCATAACCATAAAAGAACTTGAAGAACGAAGAATTCAAGATGATGTTGAAGAACCAAGGAAATCAAGCATTATGGAATTTGAGTTGGAAGATCTATTTTATTTTGAATCCATGTGACTATCACTAAAATTGACAATGGGGGAAATTTTTAGAGCATTTCTGCGTCGAATTCAGAAGTTTTGCTATCTCGAGCTTGTTGTGAATGTTGGTTGCACAAAACTATAACTTTATTTTTAGTCTACTAAAGTCAAGTCTCGGACCAGGTTAGAGTATGATATCACTGAATAATCCTATAATATTGAATACTAAATATTAAACGAAGACATTTGGAAACTTCATCAAAAAAGAGGTATGTAAAGACCGAACCTTCCTATTTACTCACAAGTGTTAGCATTCTATCTATATGAGACCATGTTATATGACTTATAGTAGACATTGCAAAGAATAAATTCCGAATCAAGCTTGTCTTTTTAAACATCTCGAAATATGATTAAAGAAATAGTTGTTCATATACTTGACTAACTTAGTTAAGAACAATTCATCGTTCATGAACTATTTTTGATTCAAGTTGATCATTTGAAAATTTCCAACGCAAAGGTGTTCATCATCTATGATAATTGGAAAATAGAATATTCAGGACTACTGAAATTATGGACACATGAAGGTACATGTACCCAGCACGCATACCCCCTAGTTTTGAGTTTGTGTAAAGAGGTGAGGTACGTGTACCAAGTACGCATACCTCAAGGGCATGCGTTCGTGAATTTCCTTAGGGTATGCATACCTGGTATGCGTATCTTGGCCATATGAATTCACGAACTGGTCCATAGGTACGCGTACCCTTTTGCACACCTGCCCAGTACAAACTCAAAGCAGATGCATTTAGACTATTTTCTAAAATATGTTTGACATCGTTATGACTCTCATAAATACATCTAAGACATTTTGAACACTAAATCTCTCTGTGCTTGTGTTTCATGACTCAAGTTTTAAGTATTGAGATAACACGACTTTGTTCGCAAGATATATTTTCTAAGAACCATCATTGTACGCGGTTCCAGTACTCTGGACCATAGTATATATTCTTCTGTCTGATCATTTCAAGAAAAACTTCTCACATGCTTACATGAACTCCTAACAAGAGTTGGGTATATTAATTAAATACCCTTAGTTTTGGAACCCTTCAAAAATACCCCTATCACAATATAAATATACCCCTCCTCTTATATATAAAGCTTATCCTCTTAAAAATAAACTATATTTTAGTAATCTATTACACATAACTATTTTTTTTTTCCAAAAAGAAATAATTTTCTTTCTCAATCAATCCACCACCGCCTCCAACTGCACCAACGGTAATTCACCACCACCACAACTCTACAACCATCACCACCACCTTTTCACAACCATCACCAACATTCCACCATCACAACTCCACCACAACTCATCGTCACCATCGCCACCGCAATTGCGACCACCATCTCCTCCAAATACACCACCGTTGCCGCCAAGTTGATAAACTGTTTTGCTCAATGACCTGAACTGTTTTTCTCTTATTAAACAAAACTTTTTTCGCCTGTAGAAAAAAAATCTTCTTATCTTACGATCTTGAGTCAAAGAAACTTGTGATTGATTTTGTTTTGAAAATATTTTCTTTACGTCAAAACCTTTGAAATAGTTAAGATCTCAGGTTTGAGTTATGATCGATCGTGTTTCCTTCTGTGACTAAGACGAGTTGTTAGAAAACTTCGAAGCTCCCAAAAGGATCATCTTTGATGCTTGGTAGAAGCTAGAACGAAACTTCATCTTACTGGTCATACCTCGTCATGGGTTAATTAAACACAACAGTAGTAGCGGCAAAATCAACTCAAAATCATTGAGTTGTGGTTTTCCAGAGCTATGGCTAGAAAGGGTATGGTGAGTACTTCGATGACAGTCTCATCCTGATCCCATA
This sequence comes from Papaver somniferum, assembly GCF_003573695.1. Classification (NCBI taxonomy): domain Eukaryota; kingdom Viridiplantae; phylum Streptophyta; class Magnoliopsida; order Ranunculales; family Papaveraceae; genus Papaver; species Papaver somniferum. The sequence continues at coordinate 158,920,658 of NC_039361.1, forward strand.
ACAAGAGCCTTACATCGCCGTTAGAAGGCCGAAAGGTTGAGAAACCTTGTTTTGGCAACTTGCATAGTTGAGACACCGGCAAAGCGATTGACAGAAGTCATCATTACAAACCCTAGCCAAGAAAGAAATTTTCCGATCAAGTGTACGAATGATTAATGATTTCTGGCATAAAGAATGTTAGGACAAATAGTAATTAATGCATGGGAAAAGTACCGAAAGCGACGTAGCAAAATAACATTTAAAGAAGTCGTCTTATTAGTCAAAATCACTTGGTTTGATGAGTTCAGCATGTTGAAGTAAAAAGGAATCGTACTTGTTTGAGCTTTTCAGAAATTTAAAACTGTTGTACTTCATCCTTAACCTTTTCGAAAACAGTCCAAAGTGAGGTGTTATTTATTTTGCTGACGTAGGTAGGGGGAGGGCGAGCCGAAGAGTGTCGATTATACCCAAACTGATGGCAAGTACTTCCGGGACGGGCAGGATTATGAGGAATCGAATTTTAGCAAGAACTAGTGCGCAGGAAGGAGTAACGGACTCTCGACAATAAAACAGTCGGCAACAACAGCAGGAAGAATCCCAGGTACCAGGTGGAGGCATGGCAACTGTCGACGAGGAAGTCGACCTAGGCCGAGATGATGATCTTTCCCCGAGAGGATTAAGGATCAACCCGAGACGGAATGACTGCATCAGACACAGAGGACGACGAGGAAGCATAAATGATGCGAGAGGACCGCAGACGAGCAAGGAAACGCGCGAAATATCGATTTTCCTTGGAACAAGAAGGCGAGAGGCTTAGACGGGTGCATCTAGAGATGGGAAATGCCACCAGAGACATCCCACCAGTAGCAACCGCTCCTCTTGTAGATCCTCCTTTGGCACCACCGGTTCCACCACCCAACATGGTAGGAAACCATGTAAATGGTCATTACAGTCACGAGAGTACCGACCCGACATTGCTAGCAATTCTGGCCAACCAGAGAAGGCAGGAAGACATGATGATGGAATTGCAGGGAAGAAACATAGTACTAGAGCATGAAAACTATCAACTTTGAAACCAGAGGTCGGGGTCACGAGGGTCATCGAGCCGAGGAGCTTCTAGCAACCATACACGATCGAGGCAAACTCGAACTCCACCCCTTGTCCGAGGTCGCATACCCGACCCTAACCATACGAGAAGCGGGTACGGTCCTCCGGAGAACTCTTCAACCGACGAGGAAGTGCATAAAGGGAGACCCGAGGCGGCGACTGAGGCCAAACTCAAGAAAAATTCAGGAGATGGTCAAGAAATTGGCTGGAGACGGCAAGGACGATAAGCTGGCAGAAGTAATTAGCGAAGTACAGAAAACTCCATTCACCAAGGAGCCTGAACGAGCTCCATTCCTCCCAAAGTGTACACTCCCAACTTTTCCTTCCAGGTTCGATGGCACCGGGGACGCAGGAGAGCACATCAAGATGTATAGCATGTCTCTGTTACAATGGAAGAACTATGACGTGGTTATGTGAAAGTTTTTTCCAGCAAGTCTAGAAGGCGAGGCAAAGAACTGGTTCTATACTTTGCCCGATGAGACCATTGGCAACTATGGCATCCTAGTGGAAACATTTTTTGAAACCTATATGCATAACAGCATTGGTCGCCCAAGGGTAAATAAGCTATTCACACTGGCACGAAGGTTCAGGGAACCCTTAAGATCTCTAACGGATAGGTGGAGGAAGCTGTGTACCGATATCGGAAAGGTCCCTGTCGATCAACAAATTTTAGGGTTTGAAAATTCATTAGGAAAATCTGACCCTATTTGGATAGCAATGTACACTGAGAAGCCAAAAATGCTAAGGGAGATGAGGAAGATGCAGGAGCACTACATCGCATTGGATGAGATACAAGAGGGGGTGCAGGATAGAGGAGTACAAGAAGCCAGTGCGACAGTAGAGCATGTCCCACAGGGAGATCCAAAACGATCATGGAAAAGGCCGATGGCACCACAACAAGTCTCGGGAAAGAAGGAATGAGTCGAGAAGGAATGGGTCGAGAAGGGGAAAAAGCCCCGTCACGAACCAAGAACTTACACGTCTCTAAACGCACCATTAGAAGAAATATTCAAGGAAGTAGAAAAGAGAAGCGACATTAGATAACCCAAGACTAGGGGCATCCAATTTTATAAGATAAGAAATCTTCCCGAGTTCCGCCATTACCATCAGTACCGAGGCCACTCGACTAACAATTGTCGAGAGGTAAAAGATATCGTACAACATCTGATCCGAGATGGGTACTTGCGACACTTTGTTAAGACAACGCCGACACCTACCCAACCCGACGTTCCTGTGCACCAAGTGAGGATTGACCGTGGGACTCAGTTCATTTGCAATACCATCTCACACTCGGCAACTCAAGGGTTCGACTTAAGGACCAACATTACTTCTAGAATCCACAAGAGGGATCGAGTTGGGAAAGAGATCTTCATTATGGAAAAAACCTTACCTATGGAACCCTGGATGATGCAGCCGATCACATTCTCAGTAAAGTATGTTCCCTCCAATGGCCAAACACATGGATATCCCCTAGTAATCACCTTGCTCATCGAGGAGTGGGGAGTCAAAAAAATGCTGATGGAAAGTGGGAGCTCAGTCGAGGTCCTCTTCTACGATACATTTAAAAGAATGGAGTTGTCTGATGACATTTTAATCCCTTCAACTTATCGAATTTACGGCTTTAATGATATAGTTACTGTGCCAAAGGGAGAAGTCACTCTCAGAGTCTCGGATGGGGAGGGATACTTGGACACACTTACCACCTTCTGTGTGGTAGATGTCGTATCGCTTTATGAGGCGATCCGCGGAAGACTTTGGATTGCAGGTATCAAAGTGGTGGCATCGGCATATCACCAAAGGTTAAGATTCCCATCTTATCGACAGGTGGTGGAAGTGTTAGGCAACCCCTAAGACGCGAGATAGTGCATGCAGTTAGATATCCAGCAAAATGAAGAAAGACGATCAAGACAACGCCGAGAAATGAACAAAGCCAAGGAGATTAAAGCAGGGGAAGAGTTGGATAAGGTTCTCTCACAAGCCATCACAACTTACGAAAAGGGCGAAAAAGAGATCTTATAGCAATCAAAGGAGGCGACATCGGTTGAAGGCAAAACCGAGCATTAAAGGGATCCAAAGCCCAATTTCTCGGCCTTAGAATCTACTCAACAGGTTAACTTAGGAACCGAGGAAGAACCAAAGATGTTAAGAATTAGAACCCTGCTATCGGACGAACAGACAGAGCAGCTGATAACTCTATTGAGGGAACACATGGATGTATTCGCCTGGCAAATGCATGATATGGAGGGGATCGACCCAGAGGTATGCTCACATCATTTAAGGATAGATCCCAAATTCAAGACGATCCGACAAAAGATGCGAAGAATTTCACCCGAGCTACAAGCCGCAGTAGAGGCCGAGTTAAAGAAGCTACAAGTGGTCGGGATTATTCGAAAGGCTCAATACCCTCAATAGATATCAAACATGGTGATAGTCACTAAAAGGAATGGAGGGGTTAGGATCTGCATTGACTTTGATGAGCACGCAAGTGTGACGCATTTTCACCCATAATTACAATAGTTAGGACTCATTATTTCTCTAATAAACTTGTTTTAGTTGTTTTTGGAAGAATAAGATCTTGTGGAGAATTGGCTCGAAAAAAATGTTATTTGTACCCGAAGGACACATGTTATCCGGACTCTCAATATTGGTTAAGGGGCACCTAAATTACTAAGGGGCACCCTCTTCACTATTTGCACCCACCTTCTATGGGGACCCCAGGACCGGATAGGGAGCACTCTTCTTCTTTACGGTTTAAAGATGTTTTTGGCGGGAAAAAGGGTTGGTCTTCTGCGAAGTTCTCTGGCAGAGATTTGACCGAGGTTTTCTCGGATTTGTTCACAGAACTTGATCAGGATTGACCTTTTCAACTAAACAGGGGTGGTAATTGCGTTGAAACCAAAAGAGGAAGGATATTTCACCGTTTGGATAAAAACAGGTCAAGTATTTTCAAGATCTGTTGTTGTGTTTATTTGGAGATACGTGAGATGTAAAAGAAGATATTCTCCATTATATCATCTATTGAGAAGATTGTTGACAACCCTAAGTAGTGAGGAAGTTCAGTAGAGAGAAGAAATATCTCGTGTACTCATTTGTTCTCCTCGAATATAGCTGAAGTTGGAGTATGGATAGGCACGAGTTTAACTCAGTCCAAGGAAAGGATAGAGCGTGAAGTAAATATATTGCAGCGTTTAGGAAGAAAGCAACCACGTGAAGAGATGGAAACAAAATCTTCATAGTATGCAGAGAAAAAATATATCGGGAAATATTACACGGATAAAACAAGGAAGATATCTTTTTCTCTTTAAGTTATACTCTATCTTTGGAAGTTTTGATAGCTGCAGCTACGTGTGAGAATAAAAGAAAGTAGAGAATGGAAACAAAATCTCGTAAATATGCAGGAAAATAAAAGAAGATGATATGGAGTTAATTCTGCAACATTTTGATCCCTGTAAGCTATAAATAGGTTTGATCGAGTCCCAGAATGAGCATCGAGTGATAGGGGTAATGAACAGAGGGTTGCAGAGCAGATTTCTCTGCTGCTGCAGAGAAGAAGAAGAACAGTTGACGTCCATTGACTGTCGCAGATAAATGTCGTTTATAAACAGTACTCGTAACAGTCAATTTGGCACGCTTAATTTGAATTTGCAACAACTCTTGTAACGGTGATTTCTGTAACGATCTTGCAGCGTTGCAGATTCATTGTATTATTAGTTTTCTTTAATAAAAACACCATTTGAGCTATGAATTATATTTTTGAGTGTGTTTTTATCATGAGAAGCTAGACCCCTACACTGGGTCGACGGAGGAAGCCGAATATCATAAATGGTGAACTTATTTTATTTTTTACTTGACTTTTGCACTAATTAACATTAGAATTATGATTTTGATTAATTAGTTATCATTTTATTTGATGGGTCATGCTTTCTTAAATGTTTGATGTCCCATGCTTACGATTTATAACTAATATTTAAGAATCTACCTTGGCAAAAATAAGAGTCTGTGTTACTTTATTTATTGAGCGATAATTATTGAGAATAAATAATTGAACCTCATGTTATGAATTTGGTGGAATCCTAGTCCCAATAAATCTCTCTTTTATTTATTATTTTATTTAAACCTTTAAATTTAGTCTTGACAAGTCTTAGAGTCCGAATCTTTATTACTACAACAACAATTAAAAAAATCACATCAGACTTCAGAGACTTGAATAAAGCTTGCCCAAAGGACAACTTTCCTCTCCCCAGTATCGATCAGCTAGTGGAATCCATAGTTGGGTACAAGGAGATAACACTAATGGACGGGTACTCGGGATACAATCAAATCCCCCTAGCTCCCGAGGATCAAGAACATACGTCTTTCTTTACACCCAGAGGGCTATATTGCTACACTAAAATGCCATTTGGGTTGAGGAACGCTGGTGCCACTTATCAAAGGCTGGTGGACGACATGTTCAAGGACAAAATACACAACAACATCGAGGTTTATATGGACGACATGTTAGTCAAAAGCAAAGTGGCAGCCAACCATATTGACGACCTTAGGGAAAATTTTCAAACCATGCGAAAATATAAGATGCGAGTAAACCCGACCAAATGCACTTTTTGGGTTACCTCGAGTAAGTTCCTGGGATACATAATCACCGATAAAGGAATAGAAGCAGACTCGGACAAGATTAGAGCTGTGTTGGAAATGCCATCCTCGGTGATAATAAAAGATATACAACGGTTAAATGAAAACTTGGAAGCACTAGGGCGATTCATTTCACGGTCTTCGGATAAATGTAAAGACTTCTTCAGGACGCTAAGAAAAGGGGAAAAGTTCAAATGGAGCGAGGAGTGTGAGGAGGCATTCCAAAAGATTAAGCAACATCTCTCAAGCCTACCAGTGTTACAAAGACCCGATCCCGATGAAGTGCTTACCCTATATCTCGGGGAAACGAGTTATGCCATAAGTGCGGTCTTAGTCGAAAATGTGGGGGCAGAAGAGAAGCATGTGTACTTTATAAACAAAACTATGAACCCAGCGGAGAAGAACTACACCAGAATTGAGCAATTGATACTGGCCTTAGTATTTGAAACACAAAAGCTTCGAATGTATATCCAAACTCATAGAATTCGAGTGCTTACGATGTCTTCCATAGAATCGATTCTTGACAGTGAAGCTAGGTCGGGAAGGATATCTAAATGGAGCTCTCAAATCAAACAGTTCGATATCTTCTATGTGATGAGAACGGAAATAAAGGCACAAGCAGTGGCCGACATTCTGGCGAATTTCCCTTTAGACGATTTCGCGAAAACATTCCGGGCATGGAAGAAGACCGAGAATATCCATCCGACCTCCTTGAAACCTGCAGTCCTACGCGATGGGAAGTCTTCGTAGACGGGTCGTCCAATAAAGATGGGTCGGGCTTAGGATTAGTCTTCACCACACCAAAGGGGAAGAAGATTATTAACTCATTTAGGCTTGAATTTAAGGCAATAAACAATGTCACCGAGTACGAGGCTGTAATACACGCTCTGCGGATGATAGCAGAAATGTGGATCCACGACGTGAGACTGACTAGCGACTCTCAGTTAGTTATTAGGCAGATCAATGGGAAGTACGCTATACACGACCCAGTATTGCAGAAGTATTGGAGATCGCCAAATTTTATATCGGCCAAATACCAAACATCAAGTTCCGACATACTTGTAGAAAAGATAATCGACATTCGGACGCGTTGGCATACATCGCCTCCATGCTAACAGACCCGAGCATTGAAGGCATCAGAGTCATGAGAATCATGATGCCATCTGTACCTGATCCAGTAGACATAAAAGCATATGTAGCGGTAACCACTGCTGATAAATACGAAGCCGGTGATTGGCGAAAGCCCATTCACCAATACTTGGAGACGGGAGAGTTACCCAAGGGATGACCTGAGATCAACAAAATTAAAAGAAAAGCAGCGGCGTACGAACTACGAGACGGTGTTTTGTATATAAAGTCCTACCTAGGGCCACTGTTAAGGTGCCTACGAAAAGAAGAGGGGCACTCAATATTGAATGAGCTACATTATGGGGCCGCGGGCAACCAAAGTTCGGGTTGAAGCTTGGCAATCCGAGCCAAAACCATGGGATATTTTTGGCCCTACATGAACGAAGATGCAAAACATATGGAATTAATTTGCGATGAATGCCAAAAGTTTGGCAAAAAGATACATGCACTTGCAGTAACTCTAAACTCGGTGATTAGCCCTTGGCCTTTCGCCAAGTGGGGGATCGATATTGTAGGACCCTTACATGTCGGGTCGGGGCAGAGAAGATATTTGATCGTGGATACTGACCACTTCACAAAATGGGTGGAAGCTGCACCACTACGGCACATTCGGGATAAGGACGTTTTTTCGTTTTATTTGGGAATACATCATTTGTCGTTTTGGCGTACCAGCATCAATCGTCTCGGATAATGGACAACAGTTACAAGGCAAGAACATTTACATGCTATTTAACACCTGCAATATCCGGAAAAGCAAGGCGACACCCCTCTACCCCCAAAGTAATGGGCAGGCCGAGATCACAAACAAAACTATAGTCGACAACCTGGAAAACAAGCTGGATGGAGAATATGGTGAGTGGTGTGAGCATTTCTAGAACGTCCTATGGGCTTACAGGACTACCAGAAGGGAAGCAACAGGATTATCACCCTTCATACTAACATACGGAACAGAAGTTATCCTCCCAACTGAGGCAATGATACATACAACAAGAACCGAGGCATGGAGACTGAATATTTCGGCATAACTTATTTTATCCAAGCTCGATGACTTAGAAGAAACTAGGGAAATGGCCCTAAAAAAATGGAAAATTACCAAAGAAGATTACAACGTGAATACAACAAACGAGTTCGACCGAGAGAATTTCAACCCGGGCAATTGGTGTTGAAAGAGCTACCCATTTACGAACGTGACAAGAAGGGCGGGAAACTGGCGGCACGATGGGGTGGACCATATACCATTGTGGAAAGAGTTGGCGAGGGGGAATATAAGATATTGAAGCCAGATGGAACACCCGAACCACGACTGTGGAACACTAGGCGTCTGAAGTTATATCACCCATGAGAGGTGTGTAAACAAGTATGATATTATGTCATTTATTTCCTTAAAAATCCACGTGGGTTAGGGAATGTGACAATTGCGTCTAATGGTCATTATTACTCGGGGCGACGGCAGTGTGCAAGTGCCGAGGTGACTTACACTCGAATGGACATTCGTACTCGGGGCGATGGAAGTATGCAAGTGCCGAGGTGTCTTACACTCGACGGGCTATTCGAACTCGGGGCAATGGCAGTGTGCAAGTGCCGAGGTAGTCTAAGGGCCTTGGTAGTTGGAAACCAGTGGCCGATTGTCGGGGCATGAGTACCCGACAGTCGAGCATACAACATTGCTCCCATCGCAAGTGTCCTAAATCACTTGCCCAAGCTAGTTAATTGATAACTTCTTGGGGATATCGAGCCAATAAAACCTAGGAATGACCGAATACCCTACCACTAGATCAAAGATGACAGTGATGAAATACCTCAATCGGGACATGGCATTGGGCCCGATGACCCTCCCTGTTGAGTGTGCTCGGCAGAAATGGCATTTATACTAACACATTGAAACATTTTATCACAGGAAATGTACGACCATAGTAACGCAAGTAAAAAAATGTAAAGCAACACGAAAATAACTGATTGGCGACGCAACACCCCATCAAAGAAAATTGTCAGAAAAGATGAAGATGTTCAAGCGGATTACATCCCAATATAAGGCACAATAGTGGCGCAGCACTACAAAATACCTACATATGCCTTTGGCGTAACCGATTCCGAACCTTCCCTCTTAGCAGCAGCATCGACCCGTTTGTTTTCCATAACCTCCTTCACACCTTCTTTCACCTCGGCGACAAGCTCGGTATTGAACCTCTCCTTCTGGGCAGCAAGATCCCGAGTCAGTTGAGTCGATGCTGCCTCAGCAGTAGCTACCTGCCCAAGTAGTTGGGTCTCCCTCGCCCTTAGAAGAACAGTCTCTTCCTCCAAAGACTTCACCTTTCCTTGTTCAACTGCAGATGAGAAAAGACGATTAGTAATAGGGGAAACAACATCATAACATCAAAATACAAACACAACACAACGCAGGCAACAACACCTTCAAGCAAAGGAAAAACTACTTTAACGGTTTCATCGGACTTAAGAAAACTACACTCAAGGGCTGAGATCTTAGTAGTTAACTCATCGTAATGATGTTCGTTGAACTCATTGGTGGGGCAATATTTTTTGTGGTCGCTCCAGCTAGCCTTATGCCGATCATGTGACAACTGAAGGCCCGATAACTGAGCCTGAACCCACTCCAAATTTTGGGATACCTGATCAAACTGTCGTAGTTTCTCCCTTAATTCTTGGTTATAAAATTCCGTCGTATCTTTCTCTTTAAATATCCGCTGGTGATCAACGTGCAAATCCCTAATCTGAAGTCTCAACCTATCACACTGACTCTCCAAAATGTCGGCCAACAACGTCTTCTCGGCATCTATTCCTTGGAACTGAGACAGGTTCGCCCGAATATCCATCTCGTCAGGCACATATTCAAATATCTTATATCAAAGTAGGTCATGTCGAAGTTTCTAGAGCTCAGACTCTTGTCGATCTATCTTATCGTCCTTATTCACAATTCTTTGATGGATATTGTCAACATGGCTCAGTTCAATGTCCAAATTTCTATTTAACAAACGGTATTTAGAAGCTGCGTCGGCATCTATACTAGACATCTTGGCTAACAAGATAATACTAAAATCAGGATATTGGCAAGACAAAATCAATCATGGAAGTGTAGGTTTCGAGCAAATAACTTGGGTCTCGGCCAGTCGCTTCTCTAATTCTCGGGTTCGCTCCTGCTCTCGCTGCAGTTGGAGACGAAGACTTTCCTTTTTTGCTAGCTCCCTCTGTCGATGAGCAGCTTCCAACAACTCCTTATCGGCAGTCTGAGAACTTATGAACATTAACAACCATCTTACATCATAGATGTAAAAATAAGCAAAACAACTCACCATCTGATCAAAAGTTCCTTTCAGACCGGTAGAGTACAATGACACATAAATGATCATTTCTTCATCGGACAAGGAACTAAAGTCGGGAGAAATAAGAGCCCCCATAGAGTTACACATCGGACCCGAGATAGTAAAGAAGGTAGTCCCACCCGAGCTCGGGGCAGAAGTGACAGGAGGCACGGTTTTCAACAACTCTCCCCAGGAGTAACATTTTTTCCACCCTCAGAACCAACATTATCTCCACCACTAACAGACTTTTCTATTTGCTTAGGCTCCTCCTCCTCCTCTCTCACACCACCGGCCTCGTCCTCCTCGTCAAAAAACCTTCATCATCACCGTCAGACAACAGAAACACAATACCATCAGCGAGGGTGACACCCTCATCAGCAGGCTGCTGGGGCATAACCTTCCTTGAGGCAGACTCATCACCCTTCGGTTATTTACCTTTTACACTTGGCTTACCACCTAAAAATGTAGAAGAAACATCAGAAGCTTTCTGAGGCGACTTCCCCAGAAAATGAGACAAGAGAATCCGATCATCGGGATCCTTACCATCAGCCGTCGAAACACTCTCCACATTTCCCCTATCAGATTTCGATTTTTGCACATGAGTCTTCGTTAGATCCATTCAAGGAAACAAATAGGGGAAAGTACATGTACTTTAGGTAAAGAAGTATATCTGTTACGTTTCCTGCCTCTCCCTCGACTCCCGTGCTAGGACCTCTATCCCTCTTCTTAGAAACCGAAGCCTTAAATTGGCCACTTTGAGACTGAGGCTGCAAAGCAGGAATAAATCAAAACATGACTTATAGAGATACCCGGGCCGACAAAGTCAAGCCGACGAAGCAACTTACCCGATCGACGTTAACCACCCAAAATGGATAGGGCTCGGCTGGAGAAGGAAATCATCCACTTAGAAGAGAACCATAAATAGAAAGAGGGACTCAATTCCAAGCAACATCACTAGTGTGACAGGCATGCTTATTTGAAGTTCTTATATCTGGATCCTCATCCAACAACAACTTCTTGACACCATCGGGGAGAGTCTTATGGCGATGAGGAATAGCATCAAAACCAGCAAGATCACCATTAGTGGAAGTTCCACTTTGACAGTTGGCAACAAAGCTGGCATAGGTGTAGTCGCCTGCCTCAGAAGGATCATAGGTCGACCAAGCAGTGGGAGTGCATTCTCCTCGCCCCTCGCCTCTCCCACTCGTTTAGAAGACGAAAGGTGTCTCCATTCCATTGAGCTAATGCACGAGAAGGAAGAATCTTTGAAAGAGATTCATATATGAAGAGACGGCTAGAATCGTACAACGGAAAGCGCAACCCGAGCTCCAACTGACCCTTGGTGATGACGGTCGCCTCGGCTGAGTGAGGAAAGTTCATGACATCACTTTTTTTCAAGACACCTTTTTGGCCCGATAAGAGTTTGATGTCATAACCGTGGAGATCAAAAATCATCTTTTAACTTCTTGATGAACTGTTCATCAGTCAAATCCTTGGCAACTCTCTTATCATTCCTACATGAAAACGAACGAGAACCGTCAGAAAGGATAGAGTTAAGGGCGCGATAATCATGGTGCGAAGGGTTGTCAATATTAAACAAAGAATCAACTGAAACACCATCATCATCAGAAAAGGTATAACTGACACACCTCTTCTCCGTCATGGAGGGAGTCGAAGAAGTCATGGAAGAACTGTTGGGAAGAAACCTCGAACCAAAAAATAATAACAGGTGGCAAAAATCGCAACAACAACAAGGGGAAAACAATGGAATGATCAAATGATGATTGAAGCTCTCAAAGATTCAGAAGACGAAGGGATATCAGAGCAGCAGTTGAAAGAACAAACTAAGGAAAGAGAGTGCAGGTTTTGGAAAAGGTAAAAATAAAAGACCAAGGGTTTATGATTTGAATTTATAGTCCCAACGATTGTAACCGACGAAGAAGGTCAATAGGTCATAAAGACGAGTGTAGTGGGGAAAGCATAGCGTGAAACACGACATTGCAGCGGACGTGGGAGCCGAAGCGGTTTCTTTCCCTCGTGTCGATCACACGAGTGACAGAAGGGGCATAAATGTAGGTGTGAATAATTCACAGATCCAGGTGGAGAAATCCTAGGTAGTAATGCATCGACAACAGAGGAAGTGTAAAGCACCAAATCATTTTACCTGGCCTAGGCACGAGAAAAGAGACACCAAGAGAACCCATGAATACAATACGTGTAAAGGTCGGAGGTGACGGAAGAGACAACCATCGAGTACAAGAGCAATAATTGTACTGACTAGGTAGTTGAGAAGATAAAGAGAATCTGGTCAAAGTAAGACTCGGCTAATAAAATCAAGGGCGACATCGTCTACACTCGGCTGAGCAATCAATATCGGATGAATGGACATCGGGAGAAGACATCACTAGGTTCGACCCTGCATCTCGGATGAGACATCACCAGCCACCCGAGAAGGACATCAAGGAAGATATACCGCGACACACACTGTAACTTGGGTGTATCATCATTTGTAGCTATAAAAGGAGAGATATGTAGAGAGCTAAAGGACCAAGTAATCAGTGAGAGAGAGGAGAAAACTAAGAGTTTAAGAGTGAGAATAAAGTGCTCGTTGGTGAGATACATACTTTGTAACCTTGAATTGAATAATAAGATCATCCCTTTACCACCGTGGACGTAGGTAATCATACCGAACCACGTATATCTTGTGTTCTTGTGCATCTCTCGCTTGTTCACTTCATGTGTGTGTGTTTATGTTTCTTGGATGTAAAAGTAGGATTTTTCGCATCTACACAGGCCATGGACAAATACCATTTGGCTCATGCGAAACTTATCACGCATCTCCAGCCATGCCCCAAATCTATTTGGCGCATGCTTTTACCTAGCCTTGAACTCTGAATGGATTACAAATTTCTTGCCAAAGCCAAGTTACCATCGACAAATTAGTGGGTAGGTCGGATCGAGTTTGCGGGTTGGACTCCAAAAGCTCAGCCCAGGTAACATAATGATTCAAACAAAATAACCCGAGGCTTTTGGCAGAAGAAAGAAAGAACCAAATTTAGGGAGGAAAACAGCGCTTAAAACCCTGAAAAAACCCCATTTTTGCTCAGCGAAAAAATCAAAAACCCATTTGGATTTTACATCTTCAGGCTTCGATTAATGGAGGACAAACACAAATTTAAAGACAGTAGTCAAGTGTCTGTGTCATCTTTCCTCAATAACAACAAAAACAACACTCAGTTCTTCGGTAAGCATTTCTAGTTTCTCCCAATCTTTTTTCCCGATTTTTATAATTTTTTCTCTCTTAAATTTCCAATCATGTTCGAAATTACGCATATTTTCTCAAACAAAAATCGATGAAGACGAATTTTCTCAAACAAAAATCGATGGAGGCGAATTATTCTGTGGCTAATTGTGAAATTTTAGGGCGTTTAGTGATTTACTGCTGCTGGTAATAAAATACCCTAATAGTTTCTCTATATCTTGGCCGTTTAGTTAATTTTGGGATTGTGCATTGTTGATGCCTAACTCTATATGTTGTACATTGTAGTATGGAAGGAGTTCTTGTTCGGAGCAGCTGCGGGGGGATTTGGTGAAGGGATGATGCATCCAATTGATACTATAAAGACGCGGATGCAGAGTCAAGCTATACTTAGCGAAGCCAAGGTTAGAGTTCTGTTTCATAAGCAATGTTGTCCACCAAACATACATACGGCATCATTTGTGTAGTCAAAACTCATCGTCCACAAAATCCCAATTATTGCCCAAAGGTGCATAGTGAAATGTTGCGTAAGACATGCATTTGTATTGTTTTAATGAGTTTAGAAATATTAGAATTCCTATCACATGATTGGAAATAAGGAGAACAACTGCAACCACTACTTAACAGTGTGAGTAACACTTTCTGGCTGGAAGGCTGAAAACGTATTATTTGGTATAACTGCAGCCGCTACTTAACATGGTTGTATTATTTACTAAGGTGTATCAGAGTTCAGCTTGCGTCGTGACTTGTGAGTGAGAGTTATGTTTCTCTTTCGTTTGCGTTTTGTAGTTTGGCCTTTGCCTCTATCTTACGCTTATCAAACTCCTCATTTTATTTTTAAGTATCTTGCTCAGTATTATATCATGTTTCAATAGTTTGTCAGTTGATATTTTGCTTCATCTTTCTCAGCCTGCAAAGAGTATCTTGGAGATGGTTCGGAAAGTCTGGGCTGTTGATGGATATAGAGGTATTTGTATATGTTTGTATTTCAAGCAAGCCTTAAAGAGTTATGGGACTCTAGATGTGTTACATAGACTGTTAGACTGGGTATCCATGGAAAATGACAGAATTTCGAGTTAGATTGACATATCAATCCACGAGCTTATACATGCGACTATACTCTTTCATTTTATTTCTGGAATTTCCCTTATTTCTCTAGTTCTCTGTTTCAGTTTGAACTAACTAGCTTTCTTGTTTGGGTGTGATTTTAAATCCAACATTACATTTTAAGTGAAGTTCTGTATCTGCAAATGAGACAAACAGCGAGCTATGCTAGATGTCACATCCTTCAGCGATCATTAAAAGAATAAGAGTTTTGTTAGACAATTTCTTTTGTTCCAAGTGCTGCATAATTTGTTTTTTGATTAGATTAAGTTTAGATTCTCTAATTTGCTGTATATGCTTCTAAATGAAAATTTCTTAAGTAACTGACCTCTTGGATTAATAATAATGAGATCATACCTTTTACATTCAAAATGCCATTTACAAATCTGTACTCCTCCATTATAAGAAGAGACTTACCTATTCAATACAGATAGTTATAGTAGTCTCGTAACCGTCTACAATATTTCTAATGCTTTGATAAGTAATACCCCCTTACACCATCTTTTGAGCTTAAGAGAGTGAGTTTCTCAACAAAGAATTCCTGTCTGCATCAAAATTGATTTTAGCATTTACATTGGCTTTCCCATAAGTCAGTATTTATAAGCTTATGCTAGGTTATATTTGGTCTTTCCTTTTGTTAACTAGCTTATCCATGGAAAATGACAGATACTCGTTAGATTGACAAACCACAAAATTTTGGGGAATGTACCTTTGCATTTTCCACTTTCCTTATCCCACCTGATAGAAATCTTATCTTAGATTGATCATTGACGTATCAATCCACGAGCTTATACATACTACTGTACTCTTTCAATTTTTTCTGCATTTCCCTTATTTATCTAGTTTTTTGTTTCAGTTTATGAATTAAGTAGTTTATAATCCAACATTACATTTTAAGTGAAGTTCTATATTTGCACATGGTTAAAAAATAAGCTACACTAGAGGTCGCATCCTTCATTTATTGGATGTTGGAACTGTATGTCTGCTTATTCTCTCGCAATGATTAAGAGTTTTATTAGACAATCTCTTTTGTGCTAAGTGCCACATTTTTTTCATTGGATTAAGTTTAGGTCCTCTAACTAACTGTATATGTTTCTAAATGAAAACCCCTGAAGTTGGTTAAATAATAATGACAGTGTATCATTTACATTTAAAATGCCATTTACGAAAAGACACTATGGATAGTTTTAGTACTCTCGTAGCTGTCTACGATTTTTCTAATGCTTTGATGAGTAATACACCCTCACACCATTATCTGTTTCTCAACAAATAATTCCTCTCTGCATCAAAATTGATTTTAGCATTACGTTGGCTTTCCCATAGGTCAATATTTATATGTCTCTTATGCTAGGTTACATTCAGTCTTCGCTTTTGTTTATAAGGTCGTCGCAGCTGTGAGATTACAGAACTCTATAATTTTTGAAGCTGTACCATACTTACTCTTTTATAAACATGCATCCTTGTAGGGCTCTATAGAGGAGTAACTCCTGCACTAACAGGATCCCTCGCAACTGGGGCAACATATTTTGGTGTCATTGAGTCCACTAAAAAGTGGATCGAAGAATTGCATCCGAACCTCGGGGGTCATTGGGCATACTTCATTGCTGGAGGAGCTGGTGAGGTTTTCTAGTTATAGTTTGAGCTGATGTCTCCTTGGATGGTACTTTGACTTTCTATCGCATCTCGGTGGCATTAGTCATTCTTTTATGTTGATTTTTCTTTTGAATTTGAGTTAAAATATTTCAATACTCTGTGAAGTGAATAAGCAGTTCCAAATTTAAATCACGTACAGTTACCAGAATTAGTTATCATACCAAGGACCTCAATTTTTCCTTTTCGTTGGCATGTTTCAGGAGATACACTTGGATCTTTTATCTATGTACCATGTGAAGTGGTGAAACAGCGTATGCAGGTACAAGGCACCAAAAAGTCTTGGAGTTCTATGGCCATGAAAGAAAATGTCTGCCAGAAATCTGGAGGACAAATGTATGTGTATTACTCCGGCATATTTCAGGCAGGCTCCTCAATTTGGAAACAACAAGGTCTGCGGGGGTTATACGCTGGGTATGTCTCAGGGTTTATCCCGACTCTATCTTGATAATTAAATGTGTTTGTCATAGTAAGAAGTACTGTAGAAAATAGAATAAAATAGTAGATTCCTTATGCTGATTCTTGCTTTTACTTTCTATCTTCTCAGTCAATGTTGTTGGTCACTTTACTTTATTGTAATGTCGATCCAACCACATAGATTACGGGCAAGTCAGTGGTATCTTGTATACCCCCTTTTATCTGATACCGTTAAATGAAAGACCTTTCCAGTTTTCTAATTTAATGATGATTTGGTAACCAAGAAAGAGCAAAAATTCGAAAAAAAATTATAGAAATGTAATATTCTTGTTGTTACTAGTAACTTTCTCATTATTAGTTTATATCTGGTCAGTTAATACCGATATGGAGGTGTTCACTAATGTCTGAGCTGTTTCAGAAAAAAGTGTTTAAGTTTTAGATTAAAATACTTGATATCAGCATATTGTTTTTTGACTGCTTATTTTTTGGTGGTTATCAATTATTTGGCGCAGATATTGGTCTACTCTTGCAAGAGATGTCCCATTTGCTGGTCTTATGGTATGTATCTACTCAGTACACTGGCACACTACGGTCATTATGATATTGATTATATGGACGTTACATGGATTGTGGCATGCTATTACTTGTTAAGGCATCAACTTCATTCATATATGGACAGATTTATCATTTCAAGTTGGCACCATTTAAAATATAAGATGATTGCACTCTTTTTGGTAGCATTAGAGGCTGGTATATTCTGAGCTAATTCGCTAAGTTCTCAGTTGGAGAACAAATTTTTTTTTTTCCTTCTTTCGATGATGGTCATTGACTATGGATATGTATACTTGTCTCAAATGGTTGTTTCTTGTCCAGGTTACATTTTATGAATCCCTGAGGGATTTTGCTGAATATGGGAAGCAAAGATGGTTACCTAACTCAGATATTCAACCTAGTAATTCTGTTGAGGGGTTACTACTAGGGGGCTTGGCCGGTGGTAAGTCTCTTTCTTGGACAATTTAACCCTAACTGTTATGCTGCTTTTAATTTTAAATTTTAGTTCTCTAATTTTAAATTTTAGAATCTTTCTGTATGATAGTTGCAAATTGTTGTATGGGGGTTCTTCATTATTGCAATGACATGGCGTTTCACCCCTTTTCTTGATTTTGCAGGTTTTAGTGCATATCTCACTACCCCGCTTGATGTCATTAAAACAAGACTTCAAGTACAAGGTCCAATTGTGAGGTAAAGTTGGACATTGTCTGTCTGTAAATTTATGAAGGCCTATTTATATTTCAAAGACCTAGTTAGTACCATTTCTTCTGTTCTTGCATCGTATGTCTTTATCAAATATTTACTTACAGGATGGGTAAGATTTGAAATATACCATCTTTAAATGCAGTCACTTTGCTTGTTTAGGTATAAAGGCTGGTTGGATGCGGTTACTAGGATTTGGATGATTGAAGGTGGAAGGGGTTTGTTTAGAGGCAGTGTACCTAGAGTCATATGGTATGTTCCAGCCTCTGCTCTCACATTCATGGCGGTAGAATTCCTCAGAGATACTTTCGGAACTGAAGTAGACAGCAACGAAGTTACAAATTTGTCAATAGATAAAACAAGTACAACCTTACCGGAGGTGGCCTAGAAAACCTTTCTTACCCTAACCAATTTCTATACAAAGGTCTGTTGTCATACCTCTCTGTATCATATTGAATCTTACATCTTTCTTTGCAATCCCAATTTCCTGCCCTTTTTGGCCATCTCAGATGAGTCAAATGAGTTAACCACATCCAAATAAGAGGCATCGTCAGTTTTTAGAGAATTGCCTCTGATTACCACTAGCAATGCTGAATGAGAAGTTAACGAAATCTTGGATTCTGTTCGTACCATTTGTGTAAATTGATCAATTTCCACTTCATCTTACTAGCGGAGTAAGGCATTTCGTTCTTCCACACTAGTATTTATCAGAGAAAACATTGGATGCAAAATCAGGAAAGCGAAGTCTTTTGTTATGGTTTACATTTCTGTCTAGAGTCATATTTAAACATCTGATAATGAATCTGTGTATATATACTTAGCTGGGGTAAACTTTGGCGTCATTTTATCTCCCTGTGATTTCTTAGCCACGGTGTGTACTTCATTAAGTTATTTTCTTGTAATGTCTTTTGATTCTTAGAAGCAAGAAACCACTAACGACCCCGAACTTGAACGTAGTCTTTTTGATTTGGACAGGGGACAAACTCCCCACCATCAGTAGTTTGGTGCATAGAGTTCAACAGACACGAATTCAAATTATTAGTCCAGGAGATTATCTGTTACATTTTTTTTTCTTTTCTTTTCTACAATATAACGATAAGCTGCTTAAGGAATCTGCATATCATCCCTAAGAATAAGCTGAATATTTGCAAGCACAAAAGAGATTTGGTACAATCTTTCTTCTCCGTCTCCTTGATAACTTGGCAGCAGATCGTGAAACGCCCTTGTGGTATTTCTTAGGATTTTTCAGCTTCTACTATCAAGATTGCTATCCTGATAAGAGAGCATTCAGTCCCTCTATAAACCCATAGACATAAACGTATACTTGATTATCTCATACCATAGATCCCTCAAGCCATTTGCTCCATTTTTTTTTCTCCATTAACTCGATAGAATGAAGTATCATCGTAGAAGAACTGTATTGGAAGCTTCTTATAATGCTAACCCATATCCAATAGAGGAAGAAGTAACCAGGCTGCAAAGATTGACAGGAATGGCCCACGTGGATATACTAAACTGGTTTACATGGAGAAGGTGTACGGGATCCGTGTATGCTGCAACAACAGCTCATGCTGGTACATATGAAATTGCGAGAGAAAATAGTTTATCTCAGTTTTTTTTTCTCTGTTCTCCTATATATTCAGTTAGCGGGAAAATATAAAATTGAAAAAGAACAGAGAAAATGAAATCATACGCACCAGCACGGCAGCACGAGATGTTATTGCAGCATACACAGATCTCGTACACCTTGTCTATGTAAACCAGTTTAATATATCCTCGCGGGCCATTCCTGTCAATCTTTGCAGCCTATTTTCTTCTTCCATTGGATATGGGTTTGCGTTATAAGAAACTTCCAATACAGTTCTACGATGATGATCGAGTTAACAGAGAAAAAAATGGAGCAGATGGCTTGAGGGGTCTAAGGTATGAGATAATCAAGTATATACTTGTGTCGATGAGTTTATATATGGACTAAATGCTTGTCATTTCGTGCAAGTTGGCTATAGTTAGTGGTTCACTCCTATTAATTGCTCTCTAATTTAATCAAGATTGCTATCCTGATAAGCTTGATGAAGACATTTTTAATCAAGATTTCTATCCTGATAAGCTTGATAAAGACCTTTATCATTACTTGTCGACAAAATTTACTTATTTCAGTTTAGGAAATTCCATTATACAGTATACTGTTTGGTAGTACAGTTTTGAGTAGTTAATTACAAGTTAGATTTGGGCCACAACTCACTTGGACTTGCCTACCGGTAGGTGTTGCCTAATTTTAACTACAGTTGAAGCAAACCTATCGATGGAGATAGCTTTATTTGTATTTCCTTTGCCCAATCAAACGCTTTTGTACCTCATCTCAGTTCAAGAGAAGTATGAGTCTCAGAGTCTCAGCCTCAGTATCTAGGCTCTAGTCGCCACCAATGGTGAGGTACATTTTAATTTCTTTAGGTCATCATAATCTTAAAAGAAGTAGCCTTCAGGTAATATTGCTTCCCTGTAAAGATCTCCATACGTATCAAGCACATTATCACAACCATCTACAGAACAGATGCGGGCAAGGGAAATACAGTCAGTCGAAACAGTATGCTTGAAAAGGAGATGGTTTCAAGTACACCACCAATTTTCTGATTCCGCAACCGGTATGGACAAAACCTAATGCAATCGCAAATAGATCTAAGTATCCTTGAACAATACGTATATAGAGTTTATATCTCTTTCTCTTCCACGATAAGAATATTTAAGATAATAAAGTTTGTGAACCTAGTTGTATAAAAGAGTACTTGGACGATCTCACAAATCAATATTTAAGTTCAATCTAATCGTATCCAAATACAAGAGGATCGGAATTCTGCCAAGTATACATATCAATATCTATCTTTCAAGATACAAATTCTACAAGAACGAAGCTCGTAATTCATCATAATTAATATGAACTTATCTACTAAGATTGATTATATACTACTTGTGATATTCCTATTATAAAGATAAAATTTGTAGGAAATGTTGAAAATGGGACATACCAATTTCATAATTATCTCTAGTGGACGTGCCATTTCGTATTTCCCAATAAAGGAACTCTACACCAAGAGGGGTCAATTTTTTTTATGGCGTCTTCAGTCCTTTGGTGTCCTCAGTGAAGACTTTTCATACCAATCTGCATCTAACTGATAAGCCTATTAGATTTCCCTTTAGACCGAATATATAAAGGATTGGAAATCTATTTGCAATACACAAATCTAGCAAACCTCACATATTCAAAACATTTACACTTAGTTAGCTGAGAAGCCTCGATTATTAACCACTTCTCAGGAACAATGTTAAACCGACTAATAAAGAAGAGTTTGAGATATCTATCTTGAGGAATCACAAAGTCTGAGACGAAGAGAACTTTGTGATTTCTATCTATCTCGTTCTTGAAGGAAATCGACGTAAACCTCGACAACAGAAAGAACAATATCAGAATACACGAACTATCAAGGTAAAGATAGTTGGACCTGGCTAACGAATCCCTAAGTGAAGCCTTAAGTCGTAAACTTAATTATGTTTCTTAGAGGAAACTTGAGTTCGTTGATGCCGATACGTTTTCATGTTATTCAGAGTAATACAAGTTTGTTTCAACATTTCTAGACTTCCTAGTCTAACCTAACGAAGTTGACTCTAGTAATCTATTCAAGCAACTCAAGTTTTGGAATTAAAATATGACAACCAAGCTTGACATACCGATGGTTGGTGGGTTCAACCGAGCAATGCTCTAACAATCTCCGCTTTTGTCAATTTTAGTGATAAAAATTAAAAAATAAAGATATTAAATTACATAACAGTCTCTTAACTCATTCTTCATACGCTTAATTCCAAGTTTTAACAACACCATAACCTGTATATATTCAGAAAATAAATACTGTTGTTGAAGCATTTAAATAACAAAAACTTTGCTCCCCCTAAAGGAAAGCTAGGTATTATTCATCCAAACATATATGTTATTCACTTTCATAGTATGTGATACTACACATCATGATATGTTTCTCCCCCTTAATCAATGCTTTACTCTTTTCGTTTTGATATACACTTTTCAGCACATATAACCTTTCTCAGTGATTATGAGCCACTATATACTCCATATATTTCTCTCCCTTTTTGTCACAAAAATGACAAATAAATAAAAAAGTACAACCAGTATTTCGAAAGGACCCTCAAGTTCATAAGAATTCGATACAACCTATAAGAGTCAATCAAGAAGGTTTAACATACCACTTTTGATAAGCAACACTAAAACCGAAACTACCAAATTAATATGTTTTAGCTAAAACAATTACCCGAAGTAATTTCCCTTATTTTGACAAGTCGAACTAGGATTTGAATTAACTTAGCTACTTAATTATCAGGATCCAATTATACCACAATAATTGTACCTAATTTTTATAAGCCTAAACTAGTTTAGAAAACTAGTTTTCTTATCAAGAACCTATTAGACTTGAATAATCGTACCTTATTTTGATAAGCCTAAACTAATATCAGAATTAACTTAGTTTTTCTTATAATGAATCAATTGTAATAAAAAAACTGAACCTTATTTCATTAAGCAAAAGCAAGAATCCGTATTAACTCTTAACTTTTCTTAACAGGAAGACGAAAAACCAGAATTAACGTTATCTTACTTCGATATGTCAAACTAAGATCGGAATCGATTTTCTGTGAGTAAAGTTTTGAAAAATAGGTGAAAAGCAAGGGGAAAATAAACCTTTTGTTAGTACCTAAAAATTACTTCTAGGAAAAATAAATTCACCATTGTGGTACTTTCCTTTTAGGTTCAAAAATAAAAATCGAATAGGACAAGCCTAAACTACGATAGTAGCCGTTCCATCCATCTTCGGTCACAAGGAGAGGAAGATGAGTTGATCTTAGGGGAGGGAAGCAGAAAAGTTTAAGAAATTGCAGCGGTATTGAATTATGTATTATTTGGGTATTAAAAACTATGAAGAATAACAGAGTTTTTGGGTGTGAAAGCTTGTTCTGTTTTTGAATAGACTAAGTAGCCTATTTATAGTAGTTTGGAACACACTTATTTTCGCGTAAGTAGTGGAGGTAGTGAGGTTGTGTAGAGATGAGAAACATGGTGATAATTAAGATAGTGTGAGATATTTTAGGGAAGTTTCTGGAATCCCATTTTCACGTATCCATGATCTCTCCAACTACTTATAACAGTCACCACTACTTATAACTTTTCACATAGGGTGTCGTCACGCCGCATGTTGTTGTAAACCACTAGACCAGTACCCCATGAAAAATCTCCCCATGTGACGTATTTTGATATTTCGAAGGTATTTTAGAAGAGTCATGGACTTTATCTTATTTTAGGCTAAATCATAGTTGTTGATATGCCACATGTATTTATAGGCATACTTGGCCACGGTGTAACATGCTCACATCTTGTTGAGGCGTTATAGGATAGCTTGGCATGTTTATAGTTGGTTATGATGTTATAAATCAGCATGGCGTGCTAATGGCGTAAAAATATCATAGCATGTTTTCACTTTCTACTACAACTAAGATGGAGAGAAATATGTCAGGCTATAATCTTTATGTGATATATTAGAGTGTTAAATAATCGCATGGCCCTTGGCATGATATGTTTATGGCTTATTTATGGTGATAAAATAGATAATAGCGTAGTAGCCTATAATGGTGCTGCCATAGCTTATAATGGCGTTAGGATTAGCCTAGTAGGCTGAGATCCAAAAAGATATCTCGATGAACTTGGCCTTAGCTACCACAATTGAAATTATATCTAGTTGTGTCTATTATCATAAGATGGCATGGAAACCTAATGCGACATTAAGATTTGGCACGCCATGCTTAGTACGTTTTCTGTTGGCCACAGAAATTGAGAGGGGAATGGTGGGCCATAGCTTGGCCATGGACTAAATAAGTCAAGCCATGGTCCAAGGGAACTATTGTTGTGTGTCTTATACAATCGGCCACCATGGATTGACATGATATAATAAATATTCGACTTTGCAGGCTGAGTTTATGGAGTATGATGAAAAACGTCTTCCAATAGATATTCGACTCCTTGGTGAACTTGCAGAAAAGGCAATGTTCATTTTTTTTTTGATCGAAATTTTATCAGTGTGCTTGCTTACATACCTGGCATATTTCCCCTTTGAATTCGGAAGGCCTCCATTGTATTCATGGCTCTACTGAAGCCAAATTTTTTTCAGTGATGAGCATTTGCGGAGGCTTTCAATTACAAGGAAATGGAGTTTGAAGGTTCCCGCTCCAAGAAGATGGATGCTAGCCCAGTCGTTGTTGTTGAAGCTCTTATACATATAAATAATCAGTTGCACCAGCATGAGGTCTATTTATCCTCTATGTTAAAGACTCCAAATGAGTTTTACATCTAATATGCACGGTGTTCATAAATATTAATTTCATGTGAGACTTTCCCATCTAATCAAGGTTTATATCCCAGGCTTCCGTTGGAATATTGAAAGGACCTCTGTTTCGTTGCTGAAAATAAACATTCCATGTATTGTTGTACTATAAGCATTTAATTATCGGAGTCATTTTTTCATATTGTTCTATGGTTCTTAGGTATAAAAAACTGCAGCGGTGGGATGATGCTCTCAAAGCGCACACTACCAAAGCATCTCAGGCTGCAAGCCCTCATGGCATTATTGATGCTATAATAGGTTTGTATGTATCACACGTTTGTCTCTTTTGCATATCTTCTGTCCCTAGTGTTTGAGTTCCCTTCAAAAGCAGTTCAAGAAGATGAGCGACATAGATGTCAAGGTGTTCTTAACTTGAGAGAAGCCAAAAAGCATTAGACGTTCAATGTTCAATTTTCAACAGTTTATGGACCATCTTTTTTGATAATTAGTTATTTATCACATATATTAAAATTATACTCGTATTAGTAATTCTTTTATTGACCCTATGTCATGAAGACGGTGCTTAGTATTATTGTATGCATCTTATAGGGAGAATACGATGCCTAGCTGCACTAGCTCGTTGGGAAGAGCTTAATAACCTCTGTAAGGAGTTTTGGACCCTGGCAGATTCTGCAGCTAGCCTGGAAATGACACATATGGTAGTGTTTCATAATTTTGGTTAAGTTATATGGATGTATATCTATTTTCCACTGACATATATGATGTATTTTTCAACTGTATACAATTTTAGAAATTGCTTTACGTATCTTTACAAAGAAATATGATATCTTTGTTTGAACATCTCCTTGCTTTACAATTTCACTGTACAAATTTACAAGTCCGACTCTGTGCCATTATGGCGGAACTAAATTGTGAGTACACAATTTAATTTTGTGTCAATTTTTTCGGCAGGTTGGTCAGCGCACCATGGCAGCGGTCATCTAGTATTAGGCTAAATCATAGATGTTGATATGCCACATGTATTTATAGGCATATTTGATCGTTTTTGGTGGAGTTGTTGTGAAAACAACTTGGCCACGGCGCAACATGCTAACAACATGTTATGGCGTTAGAGGATAGCTTGGCACGTTTATAGTTGGTTATGATGCTATAAATTAGCATGGCGTGCTAATGGCGTAAAAGTAGCGTAGCATGTTTACACTTTCTACTACTGCTAAGATGAAGAGAAATATGTCAGGACATAATCTTTATGTGATATATTGGAGTGTTAAATAATCGCATGGCCTTTGGCATGACATGTTCATGGCTTATTTATGGTGATAAAATAGATAAGTGGCATAGTAGCCTATAATGGCGCTGTCATAGCTTATAATGGTGTTAGGATTAGCCTAGTAGGTTAAGATCCAAAAGATAGCTCAGCTGCCACAATCGAAATTAGATCTAGTCGTGTCTATTAGCATAGGATGGTATGGAAACCTAATGCGGCATTAAGGTTTGGCACGCCATGACCTAAAATAGCGCTAGCTTGGAAAGCTGCGGTTGTGTAGTGGCTTAGTACATTTTTCTTTGGACACGAAAACTGAGAGGGAATGGTGGGCCATAGCATAAGTCAAGCCATGGTACAGGGGAGCTATCGTGGCGTGTCTTGTACAATCAGCCACCATGGCTTGACTTATTTAGTCCATGACCATTCCCCTCTCAGTTGCCATGGACATAGACTTTCACAACATATGTACAACCTTGTAGCATGTTAGTATTCATCTACAGTGGTTGGGCCAATGTATATTTGGATATGGCTCGGTATTGGCCGAAGATGACACACAAGAATGATGTGGCTAGGCCATAGCCGAGAACTAAGGTTTGGACTTACTATGGTCAAGACTATTGGGATGTGATTTCTATTTCAACTAGGATAACTAAGTTAGAATTGGTGGATCTAAGCTAAGATTTGTGTAGCTAAGCTGAGATCGAATCTTTACTAAGCTGTTGATTGGTCCTGGCCCATAATAACATATTAGGGTTTTATAATCTTGGATATGTCATGTTCACGACCGATGGGGTAATGCCGATTTATGTGCTTGGATATAACTTGCCAAGGTCCCACAAGGGTCGTGATGGCATGAACTTAGCTGCGCTGGCTAAGGTTCCATAGTTATGATACAGATTTGACCTCGTATGCCAAGGGCCCATAGGGATATTACGTTTGGCTGAGGTACAATAGGCTATAACAAGTCTTCCAGGGGAGATGACGTTAGCTGGACAAGAGTACTTGGGCATAGAAGATGAGCTACGGACTTGTCCATGATCTGGCCAAGTTGTTCGAGCGTGGTGAGCTAGGCCAGAAGCTTGGTCGTAGATGCCTAAGGTGAGATTAGCATATCAAGCCGTGTTACAGACTTGGCCAAGGTCAATCCAAGATATTTCGACCGTGGTAAGTTGTGCCATGCATCTGGCCAATAATCAGGTCAATTTAGGGTTTGTAGATTGGCCGCGATTCACGACTTGTACGCGCGATAGTGGCTATGCCACAATTTTGGTTGTAGCTTGCCAAGTTGTGATTGGTTATGCCATGTACTTGGACGATTGCTTAGGGATGATTCCAACCATGCCACTAGTCCATTTTTATCTTAGCCAGAGCATTATAAGCTACAACGGTTGTATTATGGCCTTAACTATAGCTGGCTAAGGTGTTTATGGGATATGTAGTATATGTTATGGGTTTGGGTGTGTCTAGCCAATGTGCCGCAATCCTTATGCCATTAATCATGACTTGATTATAATGTGGTTATAATATGTAGTTTGAGTTATAGCAATGTGTCGTGCTCAGATTTGGAGTATAATACTATCGTAGTACGAATTTGAATACGATGGCGCTGATATATCATGTTTAAGGGACTCGATCGTGGGAGTTTGCGACTTGAGACGATACTCGATATGTCTATGTATTAAATATAATACTTTCAGTAGCATGTTAATTCAAGAATGGCGTAAAATCCTATTATAAAGACAAATAGTACATTCTACGTAGCATAAAAAGTGTATATATCGGCGCACATGAAATAACGAGGTTTCTGCTGGGGAAAACCCTGAAATTTGGGATACATATACATTTAGAATAGCTACGGGACTACTGGGTCCATTAATTGAATGTGCATTGATTCTCGATACTCGGTATGACTATGTATTAAATATACTACTTTCAGTAGCATGTTAATTCAAGAATGACGTCAAATCCTGTTCTGAATACAAATATTACATTCTACGTAGCATAAAAGGTGTATATATCGGCGCACATGAAATAACGAGTTTTTTTTCCAGGAAATCCCAGAAATTTGGCATACATATACATTTAGAGTAACTATGGGACTACTGGGTCCATTAATTGAATGTGCATTATTGTTTCTCTCACGGAATACAAATTGTTTATTACGAAAATTCTCTAATATCTTGATGTCGGGTCAGGAATTTTCATTATATTTCTGCAACTAGGGCAAGGTTATTTTACCTTGCATGCCCTTGTCAAAAAATCACCATCAACCTTAGTCCCTGGTTAGCACGTCATAATAGTTGTTTGTGGTAAGCATTAGATGGTGACATCAATATTGCATAATTTATAATTTACGAGTGAGAAGGGGCGTTACTTATCTGTATTGTTATGAAAGTCAAAATAAGTGAGATCGGACATTCACCAACAAGGTTGAATGACGTGCACAAGATGCGTAACTAGTGTCCCCCCTTCTTTTATCACGACCAAAGAAGAAAAAGATGAAAAATAAGAAAACCCTTGTTATCTTTTGACGGCTTCTTTTCTCTTAGCTTCTTTTCTTGAGAATTTCTTTTTTAGGTAAGAAACTTGACTATTCAGATGCTCCTTTTCCTTCGATTAATTGATTGGTATTTACTCAATTGTTCTTATGCAGGTGGATTCAGATTTGTGAGAGGTTTCACGGTTTCTCGCAATTCTCCATTTAACACAACCAGGTAAACTAGGGTTTTAACATATATTTGTGTATATATTCATCCTTTTACCTATTCGTTGCTATGATTGACTAATATGACGCCCTTCTCTCTTCTGTAGATTCTACCGGTCACAAAGACGATGTTAGCACAACTTCCAGTCATGACTCTGGTTTTTCTACTCCAGAAGATGTTCCCAAAATATGTGATAAGATATTTAATGACGTTATTTAATAAGTAGCTGATCCTTATTACGCTGGTTGCTTCATACCAAACTTTGATAGAATTACCCAATCTTATGGCATTGTACCGCGCACGATTGTTAGATGTGCTTGCAAAGAGGGAAGTATAAACCCTCGTTTGTTGAATTCAAGGCTACTCGGGCACCCTCACACAGCTGGGGAAAATGGGATAAAGTCATGTTGAAGAATCCTTTTGGAAGGTGCAAAGATCTTGCACGCCGTGCGAGCTTTCAAGACTTTAAATGTGAACAAAGAAATGCGGGGGATATTAACATTTATTTCTCGATGGTGTGATTCTAGACATTCTGCAGTATGTGTCTTGAACACGTGGGGTACCAAAATACACCACCAACATTTTCTTAGGAAACCTGTATGGACTAAACTCGAATACAATTCCGAGAGTTCAAATTAATGAATCACAATCACAAATCCTATGAAGTACTTATATCTCTTTCTCTCACAATCAGAATGCTTAACATAGACAAGTCCGTGAACCTGATTATATGAAAATTTTATAACCAAAAATTAGGAAAAAGACTAGAACACCGCTGCCGCAGTGGAGAGGACCGACCGAAAACAAACGAAACACTGCTAATTACATAATGCGTTATACATCTTTTTTTGTTGAAATGTTATTTTTGAGGCATATACATCGTTTTAGTGGTTGCATAACCAAATTAGTAGATGCATGAACCAAAATACAACTGTATAAACAGTTATGCATCCTTTATGGTGGCTCCATAGTTCGTAATGCCTCCTTTTATTTTGTTGGAATGATATTTTTAGGTATGTACAACCTCTGTTTCAGAAAAAGAGATACTTTCGCAGTTTCATTTTTGCCTAAAAATAGGCAAAAATTAAACTGCGAAAGTATCGCTTTTCCTGACACGAGATGAAAGTATCACTTTTTCTGAAATCGGGTGAAAGTATCACTTTTCCTGACACGGGGTGAAAGTAACACCAAAACCATTTCCAATATTTTTATCAAATTGCAAATTTGCGTTAGTCTACGTTTTACAAAAAAACGGCCGTAAAAGGGGTTCCCTCCCTTCGGACCCTCCGGTTGGTCAGCCAAAAAATAAAGGATAGAGGATGGTGTAATGTACTAATGTACCACATGAATTTGGCGCAAAAGAGATATATGCAAGTTTACAATTACCCATTCTTGACAATATATTATGATTCCAGTAAAAATAAATTTGAAGCATGATATCCATTGATTTACTAATAGCCCATTACAAGAGAGTATTGAATACTCAGAAGACTCGGATACCTGAGTTACAATAACATGATAGAGAAGTAGACTGTGAGAATCAATCTCTGGATTAAAACTTCATCAAGGATAGATGTTGCAAATGGTGGGGTGGATGAGGTTGTCGACGCTCCGTAGGCTTTCGACGAATGCTTTCCACAAGAAAAGCGGTACTTTTGATGGACATGTCCGAGTCCATATGAACTTGGATGTTGGTGATGAGTTTCGATGCAATGGATCCGAGATGATATATTGTCTACCTCCTTGTTTTCCAATGTTATCCATATCTTCAACTTGAGTTTTTAGCGCTGAAAGTAATTCGAAGCAGTATCCAATCTTTAACCCTTGGGGACTTAGTTCTAAAAGCTACAATTGATATTACAAAGTTACTAAACTAAAACCAAAATACAAATAGGAAAACAATTAAAAAGCCACTACTGCTAGAGAGTACCAAAAGCTACTAAACTGAAAAATCAGCACAAAGGAATTACAGACTCGATTAATACGAAAAACCTCTTGAAAGGTAAAGTAAAATGTAACTGACAGATCAGGTAAAGGTGTCTGATTCACCGTCCTATTCGCATATCAATTAGGTTTTTCGCTTGCTGTTGTGGCACAAAGTAATTATGAGGCTGTGGTACATTCCTGGATTTCAGAAAAACCAGCATATGGATATGCAGATTGGCTTGCAATGGATAAATCATTGATGTTATTGTCTTTGATTGCCTAGTTTAAAGCTTAACATTGTTATCCCAGAGACTAAAAAAGAAAAACCCAATTCAAAATGAACTTCAAAAAAAGACCTGAACTATATCAGAATAAAAACAATTACAAGGAGAGATACAATTCCTTGGTATAAAAACTAAAAAACATAGGGGATCCGTTAAGCCTTAGGAAACAAAACAAAGTTTCAAATATACTAAAACAAAACATCACCAAGGAAAAAGAGAAAGGCATTGAGGAGAAAATATCAGGAGAGGACACCACCAACACAATTATACGAACAATTAAGACTAAACCTAATCTGGTGGTCAGAGCTACCTTCCTTACAACATTCAAACCATAATCAATTGGTAAACATTCATGAAACAAACAAGGGCTTCACTAGCCCAGGAAAACTATTTAAAATTGTAATTGGACGCAAAAACTAAAATCCATTACAACTTTAAACAAAAGCGGCAAAACAAGGGTATGATAAACAAGGTTTAATGAACTAATTAGAGGACGAATTATTCAGAGAGATAGGTACGACAAAAAATTGGTCTCACAGGGATTAAAGATATCCGGAAGTTAAAAACAATAGTCTCTGGAAGTAACAGGTGAAGATTGAAGCTTAAAGAATAGATTTACAAGATATGAAATATGGGTAAATGGATAGAAGCTGAAGATTGATTTTTCTACTTCTATGACGAGGAGATTGAGGGGGTACCAAGCTGAGATATTACCTCTATTAAAGAGATGAAGAGATGCAACAGTTGGAACCATGGTTGGATATATCGATGAGGATCAAATATAAAATTACTTCGATGAAAACCAACTTTTATCAAGCCGAGAAAGCATAAAATCTTAAAGAATGAAGGGATTGTCATATCAATAGGGCAAACAACCCAAATGAAATGAAAGTGCCGATGAATCCAGGATTTAGCCGATGAGATTAGCTAAATCCATGGCGGTTGTTTTAGGTTTGATGGTGAAGATTGAGTTACGGGTTAGGTTTAGGATTGATTTCCTCTCTACACAAAGAAAATCAATCTAATATATGGAGATCAAAACTGGCACTGCTCAGATCTAAAAGATCTGAGTAGTTAAGCTTGTCGGAGATTTTTCTTTCCCCTGTCGGAAATTTCCTTTATAGAGGAACGAGAAAGATATTCCAGTAACTGGCATCATTTTTTATATCGATCCTAAAAAAGACAAAATAATATACAATGATTCAATGATTTTTAAACCTGAGATAATCATATCCCTTGAATAAACGCAAGGTCGTAAATAGTGAGTCTGACAACGACTTAATGCTCCCTTTCTCCATGGAGGTTGGGATTCGAATCCTTGTAGCTAAGAAATCCTAAATAGTAGATTTAGAATTAGGACTCAGGAGTAGTCTAAATAAAAATAGATAGAAAAAAAAGGACTTTACTCAACTTCCGAGTTACGGCAACGAAAATCTTGAAAGATTAGGTACATTTGACATTCGTCCTAGTGATAATAATTAATGACCACAATAGTTGGGGTTGGAGAGCGTGAGTCAAAGGCGATTTTTCTTGCAACGTTGACTTGGTCAACTTTTGAATCTTCTTCGATCTTTTGATTCAATTCAGATGTTCTCCTGTTAATTCATTAGCAAAATCATGTTCTACTAGTTATTGATTCCATTTATTATGTTTTTTAACTGATAGTTCTTACTATAATTCCTGTTTTTTTTTTATTTTAAGTTATGCCCTAATTTTATTTTGACCTATCGATTTCTTCATAAATTTTAATTTTCCTCTTTCAATCATGAATTCATAGATACTAGTTGTTTGTTATTTGATGTTCATCTAATTCTCTGTTTGTTTTAAATTGTTCCAAGTTTCTTCTTGGTTTCTCATTTTAGGTCATGAGCTAAAGGATAGGTTGCCATGGGGTTTCTGAAACTACATCATGAGATTCGATTAATAAACTGAGGCTTGGGATAAGATGGGTTTATCTGATTTTTTGGTATGGTTCCAGGAATTCTCTTTGTCTATTTGATATATCTCATCAGATTCAAATATTCTTTATATAAGATATGAAGTTTTGTCATTCAAAGGATTTGGGGATTTTGAGATCCTACTCTGGTAGGGAGTTGATTATTTTCATTAACTGTTTAGAATCTTTCTTTATTTCAAGATAAGATCTGAGGACTGCTTTGTTGAGGATATGAATCTTTTTCTGTTGTTGTATAGTCCCTTCTTAATGCTGGTTATTATGAGACTGTTAGATAGGCTCGTAGGCATTAATCTTAGCTTTAAACTAATGGGGGTTTCTTGTTGGAAAAAAAAAGCAGAGAGATACTAATTTTAATCAGCTCACAAATTATGTCTGTTATTGGGAGGCTGCATCATAGATTTTTATACACTTGGAAGATTTCTTTAACTAATTTCAGTTGCTCTTTGATCCTCTGTACATTGAGTATAAGCATTATTATCTTTTCAGATGCATGATATAAATGGGTTAATCCTTATAAGCGTGATGTATTTGTCATTACTGCAGTCCTTTCATCTTTAAATTCCAAGGACTGATTTAATGCTTTGGTTTAGTTTTATGCTCTATCTGCCTGGTTGAATATGTTGGTTTTTCTCATTCCATCTCTTGAGTTTCAAGTTTTCCTTTTCATTCTTCTTCAACCTGTTTGTATATGCTATGGAAATTGCTGCTGAACAAGTTAGGGTATTAGTTTTAGATGAGGATGTTGAAGAGTTTCCTCATAGGTTTGCTGCTTTACTGTGTGATAACTCCTGTAGCTACTATAAAATCTCAGTGAAGCATCACCTTAACATAATTTGGACCATTAACTCTCCAGATTTCAAGCTTGCAAAACCATATATTCAGGGATTGGGTATCCAAAATTTGTTTGTTGTTTTAAGAAAAGCACTGATAGAGATATTGCTTATGCTGATCGACCTACCCTATTGTTTGGTCAGCTTTCGGGAGGGAATGTTTTTTGGTGTGTATCATGTTCGACTTTTTCTCAGACTGTGGTCTCCTCCTCAGCTTTTATATTTGGTGCTGCTTCAGAGATGAATTTATCCTCTGACTCGTTTTTCCCCCTCATTTCTGGTAATGATATTATGAATGATTGTGACCATAATGATGAGTTTTTAGACAATGTTATACTTGAACCGATGCCACTTGCGGCATTACCACCTGAACCTGTTATCTCCAACGAAGAATTTGAGAAGGAAATTGATCTCATGATGCTGGACCCGGACCCCATGGAAGCTGACACCTCTCCTGCCCATGATCTAGTAAGTAAAAATTAATTTCTAGTAAATATTTTATTTGTCTTTACAGTTTATTTATTTTCGAACCTGTCTTTTTTCCTAGTCTTTTGTTGTCGCTGCTTACTGTATTGTTGATTATCATCCTCAACTGTTAGATTTTATTTTGACTTGAGTTGAAGTTTTTATGTTGGAACATTAATGGTTGTTGTTCTGATAAGCAGTGGAGACATTTATATAATCTGGTTTGAAAATATAAATTGGATGGTGTGTGTCTGCTTGAAACAATGGTTGATACTGATATAGTTAGAAAATACACTCATCATTTGCCTTTTGATGCTTGGACTTTTCTACCTTCTATTGGTAAATCGGGTGGTCTAGCTTTTGGGTATTTTGAAAAATCGAGTATTGAAGTGCTAGGTTGTTCTCTTAACATGATACATATTTTGTGTGACATTACGCCTGCAATTAAAAACTGTGTTATTTCTTTTATCTACGGGTCTTTAACTCTGAGTGGAAAGAGAAATCAGTGGAATTTTTTAAATGACATGTTAGTTAATAACAACAACCCCTGGTTATTAGTTGAAGATTTTAACTTCATTTTACATAGCTCTGAAAAACAAGGAGGTAGTGTTGATGGTTCATTTCCTCCAAATTTTATTAGAGAATATTTACTTAAGATGAATATGAATGAAGTGTTTTCGTATGGAGCCTCTTCATGATTTCAGACCTATTAGTCTAGCTAATTGTTGATGGTTCTTATATATTTTTAATTCCTAAAATCAAGAATGTTGCCACTCCTCATGATTTCAGACCTATTAGTCTAGCTAATTGTGTGTACAAAGTAATATCTTAAATTTTAACTAATAGGTTGAAGCCTCTTTTAGATTCTCTGATATCTCCTTTTCAATCTGCATTTGTTGTTAATCGTCAGATTCATGACAATATTGTGATAACGCATGAAATTCTTCATTCTTTTAAGACAAAAAAGAAAAATTCCAAAAATAGCCATATAGCAATAAAGCTTAAACTTTCTAAATCCTTCGATAGATTAGAATGGTCATGTATCATTGTTGTTTTTAAAAAGTTGGGTTTCTCTCAATATTGGTGTCAATTGATTTATCAGTGTATTAGCACGGTGTCTTACTCAGTTTTGGTCAATGGCTCCCCAAGTGACACTTTTCTTCCTTTTAGGGGTATTAGACAGGGGGACTGTCTTACACCTTATATCTTCATTCTTTGTATGGAGGTATTATCTTAGTTGCTCTCTAAATCTGAGGATGACAAACTGGTTCAGGGCTTCAGGTTCAGAAAACATAGTCCCTCTATTTCTCATCTTTTTTTTGCAGACGATTGCATGTTGTTTTGCAAAGATTCTGTCACTTATGCAAAGAATATCCTTAAGGTTATTAATGTTTTTGTGAAGGCTTCAGGTCAGGCGATTAACTTTGATAAATCTGGTTTCATAACTAGTGGGAAAATGCATCATAGACACATTAAGATCTTATCGAAAACCCTTAACATGAAGTTTCTTAGCAGTTCTGAAAAATATTTAGGTACTCCTTTGTTTATTGGCAAGAAAAAGACTAAATCTTTTAATTTCCTCATTGATAATTTCTATGCTAGACTGAATTCTTCGAAGAAATCCAACTTGAATATTGCAGGTAGAACTGTGGTAACTAAGCATGTGTTGTCTGGCTTGCCTACATATCATATGGCCTGTTTTCCTCTTCCTAAGACTGTTACTAGTAAAATAGATTCTATACAGAGAACTTTCTGGTGGTCTAAAGCATGCGTCTTATTTTCCTTCATGGGGTGATATAGGAAAATCAAAGTTAAATGGTGGCTTAGGTATTAGAAATACTTATGCTACTAATAGGATGTTCATTTGTAAGCTTGGTTGGAGACTTTTGAAGAATCAGAATATTTTGCTTTTTACATTTCTTAAGGATAAGTACTTTCCTAATCAGAATATGTTAGAAATTGATAAAGCTGCTGATTCCTCCTCTTGGATGTGGAAAGGCATTGTTAAGGGTCTGAAATTCATTAAGGCTAATTCAGTGGTTAAAATAAATAATGTGGCTCTCACTCCTATTTGTAATGCAATTTCGATTCCAGGGAATGATAACCCTCCAATTCCTTTGCATTCTATTTGCAATAACTATGCTTGTGTGTCTGAACTTTTCGATTATACTATTAACTGTTGGAATGTGGCTCTTTTGAATCAATTATTCTCGCCTGATGAAGTTACTAGGATTATGTCTATTAGGATAAATCGCAGTCTGACTCTCTTATGTGGGCTCATACCAGAAATGGTAAGTTCACTATTAAATTAGCTTATAAAATCTATATGAATGATATTCCTTCTTTTGAAGACTCTGCTTTCTGGAGAAAATTTTGGGGTATTGATTGTTTACCGAAAATTAAGTTTTTCATGTGGAAATTTTTTGCACATATGCTTCCTGTCAATTATTTAATGCAGCTTTATAACCCGAATGTGGATGTGTCTTGTCCTCTCTGTCATGTTCATGAAGAAACTATTATGCATCTATTTATAAACTGTCCTGTGGTATCGCGTATTTGGTTTGGTCTTTCCCTACATCACTTAGTAACTACTGAGTTTGAATGGATTGACGATATTTTCCTTTATTGGCATGACTCTATTCTGGGAATGTCCCCCTATAAAGTCTCCTGGCCTAGTGTTGGTGCTATTGTTATGTGGTGTGTCTGGAAATTGAGATGTGATGTGATTTTCAATAATGCTTCTGTGGATATGAACGGGATCATTTTGGATATCAAGAGAATGATAAGTTCTTATATTTCTCAGCAGTTTTGTTCTGCGGATTGTGTTCGTGATGTTAGAATTCCAGGGTCTGAAGTGGATCATTTTATGTTTGTAGATGGCTCTTTTAAAGATTTTAAATTGGGTATGGGTGTTATTTGGTGTGATGTTGCAGGAAAAGTAAGAAGGGATCGACCAGACTTTGGTTTAATTCAAGATGCAGTAGGAGCTGAAGCTGCTGCTCTAATTTTGGCAATCTTTTGGGCAGAAGAGATGAAACTTCCCAAAGTTGTGTTTGTTAGTGATTGTCTCCAACTGGTGAATTTCTTGAATGGTCACAATTCTTGTGTGGATTGGAGAAGTTTGGATCTTTTGGAACTTTGTCGGAATTTGCTTTCTAGTTCTATTTCTTATAAAGTTATGTATATAAAACGGTTGAATAACTCTCTAGCAGACCAGCTTGCACGTCGGGCTAGGAAAAACAGTCTCAAGGGTATGTGGTTTTCCCTTCCAAATTTTCTGAACTCTCTGTTTAGGAAGGTAAACCTGAATGTAATTTGTAACTCTCTTCTTTGTTAATGCAATGGTGTGTTTCTTAGCCAAAAAAAAAAAAAGTACATTTGACATTGGTCAACAGTAGTTGATTTATTTGGTCCCTGAAGAAACATTTGGTCGCATGACCTGCATCCTGGTTCAGTTTTATCTAGAGCTGCACATGAGCCGGTACAGTCCGGGTTTCTTGTGAACCCGATACATGTACCTGGTGTTGATCGGTTCCTCACTTTGAGGACCGGTACCTGTACCTGTACCTGGAGTTGTACCTGTACCGGTGAGACTGGCCGGTTCCACTCCGGTACCGGGTTTTTACCCGCTGTAGTTACGTAATCATCTTCATCCAAATCTATTGGTACTCAAAAGATGTCCCAGGATCTAAATCGGTTATAGACAGTGTACTAATCATTGATCAAGAGATTAGTTTGATCAGTTATTGAATCGCGAAATCCACATTTCTATGTGTATTCAACAAAATCAAAAGATAACAAAACGTATGAGACTATTCTAATCAACTCAAAGACATAACAAAACTTGGAATCAAGGATAGGGAAAAGAATGAATCAAAAACACTAAACAGTAAACGTAACAATAGAATTAGGAAACCCTATTATAAGACTACAAGTCCTAAAATTCGAAATCAAGCAAATCTCGTTAAGAATATACAAAACCCAGGCATCACCCAATGCTTAAACCAATCTCAATTAACTTAAAGTAATACCAAATTTGAACAAACCTCCAAACTGTTCCCTCAATTATTCATGAAATTCCAAAAAAAAATAATACAAAATTGAAGAACATTAAGAAGATAAGTCGATTTATAAATAATTCGTGAAGCAGCACCATTCCATCCTAACCAATTACACCACCTTATCTTCTCCGTCATCTGAAACTTCTCTGTAATGGATCGATTAAACCCCCAACTAAACAACCACAACCCTAATTTCTCCAAAATCAATTAAACATGAACCCTAAATTAATTAACATCTATAGTAGTTGTACCCAAGTGTAAAGAACAAGAGAACAAGAAAAATACGGTGGTGGTGATTCTGGTGGTGGAGGCTATAATGGTGAGTGGGGGTGACTCTCTGTCGGGAAAAACGAAGAAGAGTAGAAGATTTTCTTAAAAAGAATCGAGAGAAACAGTGAGTAGGTCAATAAAATTGGAAATATATATGTTTAGTGGACGGTCAGGATGTAAGATTCCTAAAAAAAGCTAAGGCTATGATTAACCGGGACATATGGGTCGGGACAGGCCGGGACTCACCCCAGAACCAGTACCTGTACCGGCCTACTCCAGGTCTCTACTTTCAGAACCAGTACATGTACCGGCAACTCCGGGTCCGGTACGGTACAAGTCGGGGTTTTTCGGTTCCTAACCGGTACACGTACTTTGGACCGGGTCTTGTGCAGCCTTAGTTTTATCCGTGTAAAACCCTGCGAGGGAGTCTTTCTCCGATTTCTCTCCATCTTCCCAATTTTCAGAGTCCAGGAGATACTGCAAGCTGATCGACGATGACGGAATTCCAACAACAAGATGGGATTTCATCATCATCATCAAAGAATGTTATTATAATGGAGGAATGGAATGGATCATCTTCCACTAAGCTCTCAAGAACCGCTGTTTTAACTCTCACTCCTTCTTCTTTCTCCCTTCAAAGGTATTTGTAAATAACTATTATCATCATCTATTTATTTCGTCACGAACGTTTTCCTCACTCTATTGGTTCATGTCTCTCTGGAATTCGTAGATCTGGGAATCGATTCAGTGAAGTATCTACACGGATTATTGGAGCATTTGTACCGGAGGTAAGTTCAGTTAAATTTTATTCTTGTTTTAATAGGAAATTAAATTAAAAACAATCACGAATTATCAGACCAAGACCTGCCTTTCGAATCTCATCCGGGAGGCTTCAGAAAAGTAGCAATATAATCACATAAATTGGAGAAGGGATCCCATTGGAGAACTACGGGAGTTAGCGTTTCAAATTCTTTTAGCAATATACTCACACTCCATTAACAGATGCTGAATACTTTCCTGGATATACTGACACAAAGAACAACAAGTGATAATGTTAGGCAAAAATCTAGATATTGGAAGTCAACTCTGCAAGCATTTCCAAAGAAAATGGAAAATTCTAGGTGGAAGTTTGATTTTCCAGAAAGAATCCCAATTGGCAGAATTAGGATGTTGATTACTTTCACTTCTACTTTCTTCAGTTTATATTACTTCTTTATAGGCAGATTTAACAGTAACTCACCATTTGTTGGTGCGCAGCCACCTGATTGTGTCATTCTCTCTAAAGGGAATTCTAATTTCTGGAATAGCTCAATTAAACATTTGAACTTTTCTTGTTAACTTCATTTTTTGAGCCATATATTTAAACATTATGTCTTTTTCCAGGGTTTTCCAACTAGTGTAACTCCAGATTATGTCCCCTTTCAAATCTGGGATTCGTTGCAGGTAAATTACAAACTATTGAGTTTTGTTAAGCTAATACTACTTCAGTGGTTAGATTCTATGAATTTTGATGGAATTGTTGCTTCCTTTTGTTAGGGATTATCAACTTATATACGAATGATGCTCTCTACTCAAGTAAGTCATTCTTATTATGTGAATTCAGAATGGACCATAGCTTCGGATATGTGCCCATTTTAATTTGAATTGCTTCAGGCTTTGTTGAGTGCTATTGGAGTTGGTGAGAAATCAGCAACCGTCATTGGTGCCACTTTTCAGGTAGTTCTGATTTATTTTCTTGTGCAGTTTTGGTTTGCAGTGATCTTGATATATTATGCTTTGTATGAATCGTATGATTTTTCTGGTAATTTTATGTTTATGGTACTTTTTATTGTTTTTATAGATTGGATGATGATGAGAGTTGGAATCTGTTAACAGTGGTTTTTGAGGGACTTTACTGGGATGCTTGGTGGTATCTTATTCACCTTTTACCAGGTATTATCCTTTTCTATTCACTTTATACTTAATTTTTTCTCGTTGAAAAATCAATAGCTTTCGATGGGGGTGACATATGATCTTCTGATGTATTGATTAGTGGAAGTGTTATGATGGAATGTACATTTTATCCACAAGATTCATCTAAGTTAGAACTGATTATTTAGAAACAGTTATAATGGTATATGCTGTTATCGTTTATAAATTCCTACCCTGTTTCCTGAAGTATTTTTGTATGCTTTTAGTTTTTTGTTCGAAGAGTACAAATGGCTCAAACATATTCTTTTCTCCCATCGCAGGGCTCTAATCTGGACAATAATGCTAAAATGTGGCGTTTAGTTGCAGACCTTATGAATGATCTTGGTACTGGAAACATTGAGACCATCGAGTGGATTTTTCTCCCTTTTTATGCTGATTTATGTCTTGGTGTAATGGTGTACACCTGTTCTCTTTCACATGGCATTTTCCTCCGTGATAAGAATAACAGATTGGAAATTGTATAACCCCTTGTTTGTTCGATAACACTTTTATTGCAGGCATGCTGACGGATCTTGTTTCTCCTCTCTTCCCTTCTGCATTTGTTGTGATAGTCTGCTTGGGTAGCATATCGAGATCATTCAGTAAGTAAATAAACTCTACATTTCAGACTTCAATAGCATGTATAAGTATGCCATTGCTTAGTCAAAAGGTGTCAATATTTTCGTATCATCCCATGGTTTTTGTATTCTCCCTAGTTAAGATTTATATGCTAATACATTGTTCTATTAGCTGGAGTTGCAAGTGGAGCAACTAGAGCTGCTTTGACACAACATTTTTCACTTCAAAACAATGCAGCTGATATATCTGCCAAGGTGCTTACTTATACTTGGAGTCTCATTTTAATGATATGAGAAACAGTTGCTTGGAATACTGTTAAATCTCACCAACTTGTTTGTTCTTTATAGGAAGGGAGTCAAGAGACACTAGCAACGATGACAGGAATGATCTTAGGAATGCTTCTTGCTCGTGTCACAATGGGACATCCTGTAGCTATCTGGTTCTCTTTCTTGTCTCTCACCCTGTTTCATATGTATGGTAAGTTCATTTTCTTAAGCATCTGCCAGGTCAGAACTTTTTGCAAGAGATCATAATCATAACAGTAGGACTTGACTATAGCTTTGCTGAAATTTAAATTTGCTAACTGTACATTATCAATTACACTAAACTATAAACTGCATATATGTGGACCCAGTAAATTTCTAACTTCCGTTCGATTTTAAAATAAGAAAAGAAAAGAGTACAAAGTCTTAAACATAATGGATACTTGACTGAGGGAAAAACCATTTGTAGAGCATTATTTCTCTTGTCTTTATATGGTTATGCATGTGTTTTACATGGGTATTGTACAATCGTGGCAGTTTTGGAGGTTCATGTTCACCAATGGATTCTGCTTTCATGTATTTTAATGTTATTATTGTATTTTTCTTTTTCAGTAAAACGTACTTTATCTCGCTAGATTTCTATTTCTCAAAATTCCCTTCTTAGATACCTTTCTTGAACATTTTTTTGCAGATGATAGTTTATTACCGAAACATACCAAATATTAATGAATGCTTTCTTTTTTGATTTTCAGCAAATTACAGGGCAGTCTGTTGTCTTTCGCTTACAACTTTGAATTGCCAAAGAAGCTCAATCCTTTTACAGGGTTTCATGGAAACTGGAAAAGGTATCATTTGGACTAGCTCTGAATTCTGCATCATATAATAAATAGTTTTTTGTTCTTCTTTTTCTTATATTCAGCTGTTTGTGTGGTAAATATTGGCACTATATATTAGTCAAAGTGTCTGGTAAAAAGTAAGATTCTAGATGCACACTACTGACATCCACGAAATTGGTATCAAAATTGCTGGTGCGTCGACCATGAACTTTGAAACTCCAGCTGATATCATTCTCATTCTAAATAGGCACTTTCAAACACTGAATCAACTTAAATATATCATCACCAGTAAACTACAACAAAACCGATATGTTCACTTCAATCAGTTTGCCTTAGCTGGTTTATTCATTTTTATAACCAGAATCCCTTACGAGTTCTACTTCGGAAGGAACAAAACCTCGTTAAGTTTTGGTCAGTTTCCTGACAATTCGTTATATTGAATAGCAAAGACTGTTTCCAGAAATTAGGTTTCCTTGATGCTACTAACATCTCTAAAGAAACCTTTTATTACAGAATAAACCCTGTGGAGTGCATCTTGTATCCATATATTACCTTTCCTTGAAATTTTCAATAACTAGTATATGTATCTCATTAGTTTCTGTAACTTACGCTGCTTGCATTTTATTTATATCGATCATTTCCCAGTTCTCTCCCCAGAGAAGGTCTCAAGTATGGAGCATATATTGCCCTCTTGGACTAGCTTATGGCGCTCAAAGACTGATGATTTGCTTCACAAGAGGATACACTTAGGTGTCAGAGTTTCTTCACTTAGCCACAAGGATATGTACGTTTGCATCTTCTTTGTACTTTCATGCCAGACTATGTTATGACTATTTGATGTACTTCACTAACATACCTCTGTAAAATACCCTTGCTAATACAGGATTGACCTCTCAGGTTCAACAGGTTCTTACTATAAGAAAGGTTCGATTTGGAGTTGTGCATTATTTTCACCAGTTCTGATCTTTTTAATCAAGCAAAAAAGTCCCATTTAGCTTCCTTTCTTCTTGCCTCTTCAGAGAAGTACTTGCTGATGCCAAAGAGTGGAGTTGTCAATGTGTATGTGCACAAGCAGTCAACAGCTGCTGATGTGTTGCAGTCATTTATCCATGCACTTGTGCTGGGAAATCATGTCAATAAAACCAAATTCGTTCACGAAGAAAGTAGGTCATGGATGGATAAACATTATGAAGGTTACATTGCTAAGGTACTGTTGTGCATGTAGCTTAATTTTATTGTTGGCAATATCGTCACTAAGATGGTTCTAATCCGTTATAATTTTATACAGCTGAAGTTGACAGGATGGAAAACAGAGCGGCTCTTGGCTCCTCCCGTTGTTTGGAGAGCAGATTGGCTTTCAAATGAGAAGATTGAATAGTATATTTTTGGATGGAAATGAATTCATTGCCATCTCTAGTTGGTACTTTTTGCTTTTCTTGGAAATATTTATTCAGGGGAGACTGTTGACAAAAGAAATTAGTTTGTATATTTACAGCTTTTTATGGTTTTGAAATGAGTCCAAGTAGTGTGATTTGAGGTTTCAATCTATGCATTAAACTTGGAATAGGTCGAGAAGTTCTCTTTTCCAAGAAGAGAAAACCCTTTCAAAATGGTTGGATTATAATCCCAAAACCATTCTCCCAATCTTTGGATTGTTTGGTATTCTTGTCGGTAGTTTGTTACCTTTGAATTGGAATTTGATCCTTGATCTTGATCTCGGAATTGGTGGTACATAATACATTAAAGTATGTGGATACACCTTATTAAATTGGCATAATCATATGGTTAACTATAGAGGATGG
Organism: Papaver somniferum; assembly: GCF_003573695.1. Taxonomy (NCBI): domain Eukaryota; kingdom Viridiplantae; phylum Streptophyta; class Magnoliopsida; order Ranunculales; family Papaveraceae; genus Papaver; species Papaver somniferum. The sequence goes on from NC_039361.1 coordinate 158,964,092, forward strand.
ACTGTCCAAATAAGCTTCTCCTCCAGGTTATCATGGCTGCTGATAAGGGTACCGGTTTGACTGGGGGTGTGCCATTCTGAAGGAATAAAAATTGTCTTATATAGGAGTATTTGGTACTCCCACGGGCAAACAGGCACCCCTATCAGCAATGCTGCAGGTTATGGCCTTGTTTTTTCTCTTCGAATCAAGACAAATTTTCAATTCCGATTTGCCCATATTAGCCAACATTTTTTTTTTGAAGCATGCATTTTATTGATAGGAAATTAGGTTATAATTTGTCGTGGGTATGTGAGATGAGCAAGTCAATGCATAGATTGATCTCCACTCAACAATGTGTCTTCATCAAAGGGAGAAATATACATGAACAAGTCCTACTAGCATCTGAATTAGTTAATGAAATGCAATTTAATAGAAGAGGAGGAAATGTGGGTTTGAAACTGGATATATCTCAAGCCTATGGTACTATTAGTTGAGAATATCTTCTAGCTGTTCTAAAGGGATATGGATTCTCTGCAAAGTTCTGTAACTGAATTATGATACTCATAAAAACAACCAAGATATCTATCATGTTAAATGCTGGTCCAATTGGGTATTTTGGAGTTGGTAGAGGAGTTAAGTAAGGAGACCCCCTATCTCCTATTCTTTATGTTCTTGCTGCTGATGTGTTAAGTAGAAATATACTTCATTATATTCAAGTGGGAAAGATCCAACCTATGGTCATTAAAAAAGGTATTCATCATTCACATCTGTTTTTTTTCCTAATGACATCTTTATATTCTGTAATGGCTGCAAGAAAACTTTACTCCATCTCAAACAACTACTCATAGATTACCAATCTGCTTCTGGTCAAGTAGTGAATGCTGTTAAAACTAAATGCTTTGTTGATAGGACTTCCAATCTTAGAAAAACATAGATTGTTGAATTTATGGACATGAATTTATCTTCATTTCCTGACAAATATCTGGGGGTCACATTGGTTCAAGGAAAAATTAAAGTTGAACACCTTTGGTCTTTTGTTGAAATGCTACAGAAAAGATTAGCTACATGGATTGGTAAATTTCTTAAGTTAGAATAACACTCATTAAATTTGTACTGAGTAGTATTCCTATATACAATATGTCCATATATAGATGGGCTAAAAAAGTTATTGAAGCTTGTGAAAGAATTCTTAGAAATTTTTTATGGAGTGGAAATGCTGAAAATAAAAAGTTCATCACAATTTCATGGGACAAAGTGTATACCCATATTGAGGAAGGTGGCTTAGGGATAAAGAGGTTTGAAGACATTAATAAAGCACTTTTGATGAAATTACTATGGAGAATTCTTACCTCTAAATAAGAATGGGCAAAGTTCTTCTTAGCTAAAGATCAAGATAAAAATGGATGTTGGATTTCACACTGCAAAAAATCTTCTATTTGGCTTGGAATTAAATGGGTTGTACAAGACTTTGAAGATAATACTAGATGACTAGTAGGCAATGGAAAACATATTTCAGTATGGAAGGATGCTTGGATACTGGATTCAAGTATTATTAAAGCCTACCCAGAAAATGAATATATGCAGCAGAAAATTCATATGAAAGTGAAAGATTTGATTATGAATAACACCTGGAATATACCAGAAGAAATGTTGGTCTTCTTCTCAGCTGAAGATTTTCCTTTACTTACTGCTGCATCTGATAAGCTGATTTCGACTGCAACTCAAGATGGTGCTTTCTCAGTTCATAGTGCAATTAATATGGTCAGACAAAGAAAACCTAAGCTGAGATGGTATAAAAGAATATGGAAAGCATGTGTACATCCTTTTACTGCTTCAAATGTGTGGAAAATTACTAGAGAAGCTTGCACAACAGATGAAAATGCAAAAAAAAAAGAGGTATGAACATTGCTTCCAGATGTTATCGCTGTTTGCAAGATCAAGACTCTATTAATCATTTGCTTTGGAATTGTGATTATGGAACTGGATTGGTGGAATCTTTGCTTTCAAACCAAAATCTTATGATGACATTATTAATTTCTGCAAAGATAAAAGTTCAGTGATACAGGAATTATGGCATGTTGCAGCATTCAATATAATGGTGGATATTTGGTTCACCAGGAATAAGCTTTTTTTTTTTTGAGAATTTACCCCCTGATAATAAGAAGGCAAAACAAAAAGAATTACTAGGATGGTCCAAGATTGTGAAGTGAGGTTAAAAGGTAATATGAGCAATTCTTCTTATGATTTCCAAGTTCTGAAATACTTTAACATTGGTTGTAGACGAGTGAAAGATTTTAGAGGAATAGAGTGTACTTTTTCCCTGCCTGAAGCAGATAGATTTTTACTTTGCTGTGATGGTGCATCTCAAGATAATCCTGAATGTGATGGATATGGATTCATATCTAGAAACAGTGGAGGGAATTTCATTTTTGCTGAGAGTCTTGGACTGGGAATATCAACAAACTTTGTAGTACTGGGAATTATTGGTGCTTTGGAATGGGTAGTGCTGAACTCTAAAACTAATTTAAATATCAACACAGATTCTACATCAGCTATTGCATCCTTCATAAAAAAAATCTCCCATGGTTTGTGTGGAACAGATGGTGGTACATTTGCAAGAAATTGAAATCTATTCACTTTAACCGTGTTTACGGAGAAATAAATTTCTCAGCTGATTTCTTTGCCAAGAAGGGTGTGTATCTATTGAAGGGACATGTAATGAAATTTCACAACAGACCAGATAATATGCACTGATGGAGGTGCCTGGAAAAACTTACTACAGGTTTTGAAACTTTTTTCTTTAATGGGCTCAAGACATGTAATTGATGAGGCCTTCTTTCTTTTTCTGTTTTTGGGCCTAAGATATGTTGTCTACTTTTGTCTTTTATTTCTGCTTGTTTTGTAATTCTTTGGTTTAAATCAATAACAATGATTTTTGAAAAAAAAAAATTGTGGGTATGTGGTACTCATAGAGTCATGAAATAAAATTTTAGTAATAAAAATCGGGATTGCCTTGTCCCATATTTTGGTTGATGAGTTTCCCAATTGACTTCCATCTGCCGCATGATTGGTCAAATCATCTGCTGCTTGGTTTCCTTCCATGTAGTTGTGTTGAATGGCAGCTTGTAGTATCCGTCTGAATCTATTATTTATTTCCTCAATCATCCCTGAGATGTGCTAGGCGGGGTGTGTGGAGGAGTAGAGGATGTGATGAAGCGCAAAAGGTTTTCTGAGTTTCAAAGAGAACTTTTGGCCATCGTCTTTCTGTTTCCGTTCTTGAATCCAATTTTAGAGCCCAAGTTTCTGCGGTTAAGGAAGTCATAATTCCTAAAGGTTTATCTAGAGCTATTAAAGTTCGTGCACCAGAATCACTGTAGATGAATCCTGCTCCCACAAAACCTGGGTGACATCTGGCTGCCCCATCTGTGTTAATTTTAATCCAATCGATGTTTGGAATTGACCATCCTACCGATAATGTAGATATCCTTTTGTCTCCTCTTGGGTGGTTATATATCGGTGCATCTCCTGGTAGGACCGGTGGTAAGGAATCTAGTGCCGCAGTGAATTCTTGTTGTAGTTTTTGAGCCCAAATTAAGATTTCGGCTGAAGTTGTTTTTTTTTGGCGGTATATTAGGTCGTTCCTAGCTAACCATAAGGTCCAAAAAAAAAGTATTAGAGCACTGCTCGGACAAACTCGCAAGCGTTGTTATCTCAAGCTTGTTTGTAAGTTTAGTGATCAAAACTATAAGTCTTGATTTCTAGTATACTAATAGCTATGTCTCAGACTAGGATAGAATGTGTAATTGAGCTTTAGACTTCACGACATTCATCAATTGAAGACGAAGAACTACTAAGGGGATCTTGTGGAACTTCATCAACAAAAGGTATGTGGAGACTGAAACTCATATATCACTCAGAAGTTTATTTCTACTCTATCTCCTAGTTGAGACAAAACTTTTATACCTATATAGACTTCATCTTATACACATTTGATATTTCGAGCTGAGTTTAACTCTCTTACATATTTCTCGAAATATGTGCTGGTAAGCTTTCGCTTTAACCAAGTTCATCTTATATTCTTGACGAAAGTCAAAAGATGATCATGTGAAAATCATCTGGTAACATCTTACATGATTTGTGTGAGACAGTCATTTGATGTAGACTCGGAATGTTTCGTATTGATCATTTGATCACGTGAAAATTTGTTTGAAGATAATAGTTTGTGTGAGACATCTATTGCCGTCTTCCAAGAATGTTTCTATGATTGAAATGGGAGTTTAGAACACTTAACCATGATTAGATTATAAGCACATTATGTGTACTTGCATATGTGTTGATCCAAGACCGGAACTTAGTATGCATACCCGTATGCGTACTGGTTGATCAGGTAAAGTCCGAGAGCTAGAGTATGCGTACCTGTACGCGAACTGGTGAAGTCAGTTGAAGTCCGGGTACTATAGTACGCGTACTGGTTTCAACTGAAGTTTGGAAGTGTTTGACAGTATGCGTACCCGTTTGCATACTGGCAAACACAGTCCAAGTCCGAAGACTTAGGTATGCATGCCTTTTTACATACTTGAGTGGGTTATGTTCTAGAATCGGTTGTGTCATGAAATAATACATTTATATAATAAGGAATGCAATCTTTTGCAAACCGTGGATATAATGTTCATGAATTGATTCGAGTGAATTAAACCGATTTTGCTTCAATTGTGTCTTATATACTTCTATGAGAATATAAACAATTGAACAACTCTATAACTAGTTTCATTTGAGTCATTTGAACTAGTTGTGGTTAAGATGAATAAGGTTGATATGAAAGTGTTCATATGGGTAACTTCAGTTAACTATTGTTGAGCCAACTTGGTGTACTCGTTTAGGTACGGTTACCCATATCTAAATAAAGGTACATTTAATTTGTGCGTGAAAAGCTAAGTTCGATCTAACGGTTGAAAAATATTAGCTTGAATCTAATCAGGTATTCATCTAACGGTGAATATTGATTGATTTGTTCCAAAGCTATCCAACCCTGATTTGAAGGCTATATAAGGGAGAACTCTAGCAAGTGGGAAACCTAATCCCCACACCTTCTGTGTGATACTAGTTGCGACTAGAGTCGATTCTCCTTTAAGCTAGGTTTTTCCTAAAACCCTCATAGGTTAACGACTTAAAGACTTCATTGGGATTGTGAAGCCAAACCTGATAAGATTTTTAATTGTTCTTGTAGTAATAAAGATTTGAACTCTAAGACTTGTGAAGATTAAATTTAAAGGTTTAAATAAAATAATAAACAAAAGCGAGAGTTACTGGGACTAGGATTCCACCAAATATTCAAATTCATGCATTCACCTATTTATTCTAAACCATTATACTCATTCAATAAGAATTTTGACTCTAATTCTTTGCCTAAGGTAGATTCTTAAAATATTAATTGTAAATCTTAAGCATGGCATATCAAAAGAATTAATCCTAAGCATAAACCATCAAACAAAATGACAATTAATTAAGAAAAATCTTTTTCTAATTTTAATTTAATGCAAATAGTCATATAAATAATTACATGAATTTACCACATGACAAATTTTGGTTTCCTCCATCGAACCCAAAGGCAATCGTTGAGTGAACTGTATCTCCCAGTGTAGGGGTTTAGCTCCACATGGTGAAAACACTCTCAAAATAATATTTCATTGCTCAAATGGTGTTTACAAGAAGAGAAAAAAGAGAAAATCAATTAAAACAGGGAATCACAACGTTTATAAGCGTTTCAAACCCATTGAAACAAAGAATAACGGTAAACTGTCGCACTGGAAAGTCTTATATCTTAAGCATAAACGACAGAGTTTAACGACTGTCTTTGTCTATCTGTTCTTCGTGTTCTTCACTATTTTTCTGCTGCTGCTGCAGATTTTTCTGCAACAATTTTCTCCACTCTGTAGCTTCCCCAAACACTCGATACCCCCACTGACTTCCCAACCCCTCATTTATATACGCCAGGACAAAATATATCTCCATTGAATGCGAATATATTCTCTTTATTTCTCTCGGATTTTCACAGGAAATAATATCTTTTATTTTATTGTTTCACGCGTCTACAACTACTGAATATTCTTTGTTTAACTCCTACACGATTCTGCATCGACCAAACTCTATCCAAACACGTGCATCATGCGTTTAAACTCACTGTAATCCCGTGATTATCCTCTCCTTACACGAACTCCCCTGTTTTCTTCGAGTTCAAGCTGCGGCTCATTGTATTCGATTCTGATGGACTTACCAGTCCTGTTTAGCTGCAGCAGGACCAATCCAATTGACTATGGTGTTTTAATCTCCCAAGAAGTCATCCAAACCAGAAAAACAATATCGGGTTTCTTTTCAAAATATGTAACTCCCTGAGCTATTCAATCTGCGGTTCCAACCAATTCCAATCAAAAACATCGATCATACCATGCTTGTTAAGTTTAGTCAAGTCTTCTCAATCAATTCCATCCATTTAGTATCACTGAATCATGCCAAAAATCCAACCACAGTTCTGCCAGTTTCAAACACATTTTTCCCGCCAATATCTGGAATTTGAATGATGAAAATGGATGCCCCCTATCCTGAGCTGGGGTGCGAATAGCTATAGGTTCCAAATAGTAAAGAAGAGGACCCTTAGCAACTGGGCGCCCCTCAGTAATTGAGTTGCCCCTTATCCAAAATTAGGGTTCGAATAGCATGTGTCCTCCGGGGTACAAAAACCACTTTTCGAGCAACTTTCTCCATAAAAGCTTATTTCACAAAAACACCTACAAACAAGTTTATTAGTGATAAAATGAGTCTCGGCTAATGTATTTATGGGTGAAAATGCGTCACACTTTCGTGCTCATCAAATTCCCCCACACTTACATTTTGCTAGTCCTCGAGCAAAACAGAAAACTGACGCGCTACACAGCTGTTCATATAATAAGAGAGAAAGAGACCCGCTACACAGCTGGTCATTTTTTATTTATTTTTTATATAAATATATATTTTTAGACCCGCTATACAGCTGGTCATATAATGCAAAAAAAAAGAAAAGACCCGCTACACAGCTGGTCATAACCCTAACAATCAAATTATTATTATTATTAGTATTATTATTATTATTATTTTTCATTTTATATTTTTCATTTTTTTTTAGACCCGCTACACAGCTGATTATAACATGCAGGAAAAAGGAACAGACCCGCTACACAGCTGGTCATGATTTGCAAGGAATTTCCTGAAAAAATAAAATAAAATGTTAACCTCTCCCCCACACTTAAACATTACATTGTCCTCAATGTAATTGAGTCATCCAACGCAAATATTAAGATGGGAAATGCAAAAAGTAAACGAAAATATAAAAATACATCTACTGGAATGTACAAAATGGATCCCCATAAACTAACAACCCGAAAGTTTGGGGATCAACCCAAAATACAACATTTACAAATGACAGCTTCACACTTATGTTATCACGATGCGGAGACACTGAAACTATCAAAAACAGAGACTTACCTCCAAACCAAGTTTTTACAACACAAGGAAGTGTGTAAAGAACATAATATGAGGATATTATTGGGACTGGTAAATTTTCAATTGGCTCATGCACAATATCAGGAATAGGCAAGTCCTATGGGTACTTAGATGCAAAGTAATCCAACAACACTTTAGAAGCACACAATTATAACCCTAAATTAGGCAACTTTTGGAAGTCTAGGGGTCTAGAAACAACCTCTAAGTTGGGTGAATTATCTTGTGGGATGGATTCATCTATGAAATTAGGCAAATCATCCACACAATCATCCACAGGGTCATCTATATGTTCTGTTTGGAACAGAGAGTCACTACAAGATTCATCATCATCAACATATAATCTTTGACATTCAAGAACTCTCAATCTTTGTTCCAAAGTAGGAGGTTTGTGTTTGTAATACTTCTCATATATCATGAGGAGATTCTTCACTTACCTCATGTGGAGCAGAAACTCCATACCGTTGCCTATGTTTATATTCAGCAAGTGTCATCTCAGATGAGGTTGCCTGATAATTTGCATTTCTGCGCTTATATTCTGCCAGTGTCATCTTGGGTGACGTCTCCTCAGAAAAAGGCATCATCCTCAAAAAGTCCTTGAAATGAAATACAAAAAGAAAAGCATAAAAAGGAAAAAAAAATCTAAAATGAAAATATTGTACAATAAAAAATAAACCTAAAAATTAATCTAAAAACAAATCCGCGTCGGCGGCTCCAAAAATTGATAAGATTTTTAATTGTTGTTGTAGTAATAAAGATTCGAACTCTAAAACTTGTGAAGATTAAATTTAAAGGTTTAAATAAAATAATAAACAAAAGCGAGAGTTACTGGGACTAGGATTCCACCAAATATTCAAATTCATGCAATTCACCTATTTATTCTAAACCATTATACTCATTCAATAAGAATTTTGAATCTAATTCTCTGCCTAAGGTGGATTCTTAAAATATTAATTGTAAATCTTAAGCATGGCATATCAAAAGAATTAATCCTAGGCATAAACCATCAAACAAAATGACAATTAATTAAGAAAAATCTCTTTCTAATTTTAATTTAATGCAAATAGTCATATAAATAATTACATGAATTTACCACATGACGAATTTTGGTTTCCTCCATCGACCCAGTGTAGGGGTTTAGCTCCACATGGTGAAAACACTCTCAAAATAATATTTCATTGCTCAAATGGTGTTTACAAAGAAGAGAAAAAAGAGAAAATCAATTAAAACAGGGAACGCAACGTTTATAAGCGTTTCAAACCCATTGACACAAAGAATAACGGTGAACTGTCGCACTAGACAGTCTTATATCTTAAGCATAAACGACAGAGTTTAACGACTGTCTTTGTCTGTCTGTTCTTCGTGTTCTTCACTATTTTTCTGCTGTTGTTGCAGCAATTTTCTTCACTCTGTAGCCTCCCCAAACACTCGATACCCCCACTGACTTCCCAACCCCTCATTTATATACGCCAGGACCAAATATATCTCCATTGAATGCGAATATCTTCTCTTTATTGCTCTCGGATTTTCACAGGAAATAATATCTTTTATTTTATTGTTTCACGCATATACAGCTGTTGAATATTCTTTGTTTAACTCCTACACGATTCTGCATCGACCAAACTCTATCCAAACACGTGCATCACGCGTTTAAACTCACTATAATCCCGTGATTATCCTCTCCTTACACGAACTCCTCTGTTTTCTTCGAGTTCGTGTTGCGGCTCATTGTATTCGATTCTGATGGACTTACCAGTCCTGTTTAGCTGCAGCAGGCCCAATCCAATTGACTCTGGTGTTTTAATCTCCCTAGAAGTCATCCAAACCATAACAACAATATCGGGTTTCTTTTCAAAATACGTAACTCCCTGAGCTATTCAATCTGCGTTTCCAACCAATTCCAATCAAAAACATCGATCATACCATGCTTGTTAAGCTTAATCAAGTCTTCTCAATCAATTCCAGCCATTTAGTCTCACTGAATCATGCCAAAAATCCAACCACAATTCTGCCAGTTTCAAACACATTTTTCCCGCCAATTTCTGGAATTTGAATGATGAAGATGGATGCCCCCTATCCTGAGCTGGGGTGCGAATAGCCATAGGTTCCAAATAGTAAAGAAGAGGACCTTTAGCAACTGGGCGCCCCTCAATGTTTGAGTTGCCCCTTATCCAAAATTAGGGTTCGAATAGCATGTGTCCTCCGGGGTACAAAAACCACTTTTCGAGCAACTTTCTCCATAAGAGCTTATTTCACAAAAACACCTACAAACAAGTTTATTAGTGATAAAATGAGTCTCAGCTAATGTATTTATGGGTGAAAATGTGTCGCACTTTCGTGCTCATCAAAACCCAACTATGTTCTCTGTAATTGCGTGTTCTGATCTTACTTTATACTATCGTGATTGGGTACTATCTTCTCTAAGATTTGCTCGAGATTTTTATCTATGATAGGTAAGATAAAATGAAGTCACAAACATCTCCGTCTCATCATTTGTGATTCCACAATATCTTGTTTCACTTCCATACGATTAAGATTATTATTAGATGGTTGATATTACTAGGCTGTTCTTCGGGAATATAAGTCTGGTATATCAATTAGTTCCCGTGAACCTTGATTTATCAAAAGACGGAACAAAACTCGTAGGTATTTCTGTGGGAGACAGATTTATCTATTTCAATAGACTTTTCTGTGTGAGACAGATTTGTTTATCAAGTCTTCGACTTTGGGTCATAACAACTCTTAGTTGTGGGTGAGATCATCTAAGGGAATCAAGTGCATAGAGTCCTGCTGGGATTCATAGACGTAAGGAGCGCAACTGTACTTTGATCAGTGAGATTAGGTAGGGCTCAACTACATTCCAGTCCGAAGTTAACTTGTATTAGGCTAGTGTCTGTAGCGGCTTAATACAATGTGGTGTTCAAAGCTGGACTAGGTCCCGGGGTTTTTCTGCATTTTGCGGTGATGTTGTCGACATATCAAAAAATTGTTGTAATTTATTTACCTTGACCGGATCTAGCCTTGGGTGATGAATTATAACTGATTTGGAAGTATTAATTACTTGTCCTACAGAAGAGCTATAGGATTGGAGTATGGTCTTAAGGTGATGGTTACTTTGATCTGAGGCTTTATAGGTAATTAGTAAATATTCCGCATACATTAAATGAGTAATGGATGGTGCGTTTTTAGAAATGTTGAATCCTTGAACTAACTTTTTGTTTTCAAGGTTTCCTAGATTTGTAGATTGGATTTAAGCACATATGATGAAAATATAGGAAGATAGCGGGTCTCCTTGTCTGATACCTCTAGTTGGGTTGATGTAGCCATGAGGTGTACCATTTATGTTGACCGAATAAGTAACTGTTTTGACGCACAACATAATGTAATCCATAAAAGATGAAGGAAATCCAAGTTTTGTAAAGGAGGTTTTGATGAATCCCCAATCTAAGCTATCATAGGCTTCTGGATATCCAGTTTGAGAGCTATTTTTGGATCCTTGGTGAGATTTGAGGTTCTGATATGGTGGAAGAGTTCTCCGGCAATTACTTTGTTATCGTGGATTGATCTTTGTGGCACAAAAGCACTTTGGTAGGGTTTATTAAGAAAGGGAGAAGGGGTATAATTCGGTTAACTATGATTTTGCAATGATTTTATATGTGACATTACAGAGTGCTATGGGTTTAAACTGTGGAGATTTTGAAGGATGGTCAACTTTAGGTATTCGTGTTAAATTTGTGTGATTCATGAGAGGATGCATGTTTAGATTATTAAAAAAACTTCGAAACATTGCTATAGTTTCCTAAAATAATTTGAAAAACTTAATTGTGTAACCATCTGGACCAGGAGCACTTTCAGAGTTTATGGAGAAGAGTGCTTGTTTGATTTCCATTGTAGTTACTTCCTTCATAAGCAGGTCCGATTGTCTGGGAGTTAATATTGGCCTGATATTTGTAAAAATATCTTCATCTATCACCGTAGGAGGGGGCATATATTGTTGAGAATAATGATCCAGTATGAGTTGAACAATGTCTTCATTATTTTTAACCCATTATTTTGTGGGTCTTGCAATTGTTGTATATTGTTGCAGGCTCTTTGAATAGTAGCTTTAGTATGGAATAAGGTTGTGTTGAGATCGCACGATTGCAACCATTGAATTCTGTATCTTTTCTGCCAGTATATCGCATGACATTGTAGTAGCTCATCATGATCAATTCTTAGTTGTTTGTCTTGGATCAGCCATAATTCCTGGTCGCCGCCCGATTATGTAGCACATTGATGCTGAGCGTGCTTTATCTTGGATGTCGATTTCTTGATCATGGTTGGTAGGTGTCTAAAAGTTTCTTTTTTTTCCATTCCAAGAGTATTTGTCCAGTTGTTATGAGTTTTAGTTGAAGATCCAGGGTAAGTTCATTATCTTGTTATTGTTCCCAAGTTGTTTCAACCACTTGTTTGAGATGGGGATGAGAGAGCCATAGGTGTTCAAATTTTTAAGTTTTTGTTCCCTGCCAATCCATTGGTTTCTCTTGTACTAATATTGGGCCGTGATCAGATGTTATTCTTGGAAGATGAGTAACTGCTGCATGCGGATTCGCTGTCCGCCAATGTTGGGTCTCTATTGCTCTATCTAGTCTTTCTAGAATGTTATCTCGACCTATTTGGTTGTTTGTCCAGGTATAGGGGTCTCCTCGGAACCCCAGATCAATAAACCCATCTGGTCCATTAGACTGAGGAGAGGTTAAGATTGAGCATGTGTTACTTGCCTTCCTCTTTTTTTTTTTCCGATTGATCTAAGACGTCGTTGAAGCCTCCTAATAAAAGCCATGATGTGGAAGGGTTGATGTTGTTGAAGATTGTTGGAAATTCTTGCCAAAGATTTTTCCTGATATCCGGGTGTGGCGGGACATAAATACCCCGTGCGGAGCCAAGGTTGTTGAGGGGGTGGTGGTGTAACTATTGTATGGATGTAGTTTTGTGAGGGAAATAAAATCTGGATATTTAGGTTATCTTCCCACATTAAATAGAGACCGCCTCTCCTTCCAATTTTTGGGACTGAGAAGTGATTATAGAACTGAAAGATTGTGATAAGCTTCTCACATGCTGATCGTTAGCTAAAGTTTCAGAAAGAAACAAAATGTTGGGCTTGTGATGAGATACCAATCCTCTTAAATGTTGAATTGAGGATGAAAAGTTTATGCCTTCACAATTCCAAGATAGGATATTCATTATGATGCTTTTTTTATATTCTGGTTGAAAAAATTGGGAATGGAAATAAAGGGAAGTTTATAATTTGATAAGAAACTAATACAAAACACTGAATTGGATTGACCAATCAATGACTAATTGTAGAGAAATTCTAAAAACGTAACTATAGAATTACTGCGGTAATGCTTGATTGAAATGTATACTTAAACTACTAATAAATGAGACAAATGATATGATAAATGTAATTTGGGGGACTTACCTGGGGGTTACTTAGACCAGAGGAGCATGGGGTATCAATTCTTCGTATTCGGCACAAGCAAAAGAGGCTCTAAGGGTTTGAGTTAAAATGAAGTCTAATAAGAAAACTAGGACCAGGAAAGATTTAAATAATAAAATAAAAGAAACAATCGCATTAGCAGGTTATACACAAAGAACGGAAATGCTAGGCTACAGAACATTAAACAAAGCAGGTCCATAAGAGAGTTAAGAAAATTAAAAGATTGACACAGAATACTAATTAAAACTAATTCAAGTAAACTAATGCTAGACCTAAAAACAACGTATGCAATACAAAATCAAAATTACCAAAACATACAAAGTCGGACTAATACCGAAGAGTATATGACGACTCTAAAGAAATTAGAAATTAGGGGATAAAAAGGAGTCAAGTAGGGCGTAGCAGGGAAGGGAAGAAAATCCAAACTATCTTTTCAACAAGAATACATAATAATAAGATGTAGACTTAAAATAATAATTTCAAAGGAAATTACACAATCTTAACATATACTTAGCAGACTCACATAATTCTTTTTTGATCACCAACACAAATCCGGAGAAACTACACAATCTTAAACTAGATATTGAAAACAATTGCAAGTCACTAATCTGAACTAGCAAATGCTAGTCGATATGGAGATTTATATTTTCAGTTCACTTGTTTTTTCTATTTTTCCTTTTAACTTGCAAGTCCGGTTGCCAATATACTTTGATTGGATATCAGTTGAATAAGTTTTGATTATCCATTTTGATATTAAAATAAAAAAACAAGTGTAAATTGAAATTGTAGATAAGAAAATGGCCATTTAATTAGAGGTGTGTGGATTAAATAAGGGCTATTGCATAGGAAAAAATCTGTCATTTAAAATTAAATTCTAAAACCTTTTAACTATATATTTTTGAAACGGTAAGACTGTCATTTTTCAATTAAAATTAATCTTCTTAATTAAATAACATTAAAAAGATTAATTTTAGTTGAAAAATGACAGTCTTACTGAAGTGGAGAGAACCAAATGGGTGTTTAGCACTTACTCAAAGGCTGTTGGAACTAACAACACAGAAACATACACAGCCGCAGCGCAAAAAGAAGAAGCCTGATAACCTACATGCTTGCAGAAGGAAGCTGAGTCAAGGGCACTACACGACAGCAATTAGGGTCCTCTCTTCCAATGGTATAGCACCCCCTAACGCAGACACACTCGCTGACCTGATGCAGAAACACCCATACGCTCCACCACCTAGTATTCCTTCAGAGCCTGTAGCTGTTGAAGCCATTACAGTACACAATACTGCAGTTTTGGAGGCATTGAAGAGTTTCCCGAAAGGAACCTATCGTGGTCGAGATAGGTTGCACGCTCAACACCTTCTTGATGGAATGAGTGGACCGACAACAACAATCTCTGCAGAGCTTCTCACCTCCATCATGACTGTAGCTAACCTATGGCTTGCAGGAAATCGTCCTGCTGTTTTGGGAGAATTCATCGCAAGTTCCCCATTGACGCCACTGTTAAAGCCCGATGGCAGTATTAGGCCTATAGCAGTAGGCACCATATGGCACAGACTAGTTTCCAAGCTCGTTACTACTGCAGTTTGTAAAGAAATGGTGGGTTATTTAGGTGACCACCAGTTCGGTGTTGGTGTTGCCTGTGGTGGAGAAGCTATATTGCATTCAGTCAACAAGTTATTGGATCCCAAAGGAAATCAACAAAACACCTCCATGCTTCTGATAGATTTCAGCAACGTATTCAACCTGGTAGATAGATCTGTCATCATCAGTGAGGTGAGAAGTCAATTCCTATCCATTTCCAAGTGGGTTGAGTTTTGCTACTCTACACCAACACGTTTGTACAACTGCCAATCTACCCTATCTTCAGCTCAAGGTGTGCAACAGGGTGACCCTCTTGGTCCCCTCCTCTTTTCCCTGGCTCTACATCCGTTAGTTAAGCAAATTACTTCTCAGCTCACCTTAGATCTTCATGCATGGTATTTGGACGATGACACTCTCATTGGTGATACTCTTGAAGTCTCTAAGGATCTCACCATTATACAGAATGAAGGTAACCTTCGAGGACTCCACCTCAACGTTAGAAAAACTGAACTTTTTTGGCCTACACCAGATCCTAGATGTTATATCGATGATGTTTTCCTAGCAAATATTAACAAGCCACAACTGGGTGTCAAATTATTAGGTGGACCTGTGAGCTTAGACATGGATTTTTGCAGTGACATGGTTATATGTAGAGTGCAGAAAACTATCAACCTGATGGAGGCAATCAGAAACTACGTGACCCACAGAGCGAACTGTTTTTTTTTTTTGCTTGGTAATATTCAAATTTTATTAAAATCAAAATTTTACAAAAATACAACCAAAGTTAACAACTTAAAAGCTGAAATGGAAGAAAACTAACTAAATCTATAGTAAGGTACATCAGGTTTTTCCATAATTATGAAATTTGGAAAAACATTATAGTTTCTTCTTTCAACTTTTACTAGAGTTGCACCTTCTTTAGCCAGTGAATCAGCTGATGTACTAATCTTTCAGAACTGTGTACAAAGTACCCCGCTTGAAGAGTTGCTTTTATCACATTCCATCTAGTTGAAACCCACCAAGGTATTTTTCCAGATTGAAAGGATAGAATGACTGCCTGAGAATCTGATATAAAACACACTTTGGGAATATGTTTACTTACTGCCCATTCACCTGCACATATGATTTCATATATTTCTGCAAGATAGTTTGTACCAGTCCCCAAACCACCTGATACTGCAAATTCAAAAACACCATTCCATTTCCTCACTATAAAACCATATCCAGCTACCCCTGGGTTGCCTCTTGATGCACCATCACAGCAAATGAGGAAAAAAGAAGGATCAGGCAGATAGAAGAAAATTTCAGTTATTTTTCCAGTCTTCACTCTTATGCACTTCATATCAAAGGATTTTAGAACTTGGAGATCATATGCAGAATTATACATTATACCAGACATTCTAACTTCACTCTCCTTTGTAAATGTAACAATTTTTTTCTGAAGTTCTTCTCTGTTATAAGCAATACCATCATAAACTATCCTATTTCTGAGAAACCATATTTCTTTCATAGTTACAAGAGCAGTAACCTTCCAAAGTTCTTTAATTGCAGGACTTTTCTGTTTAGCACAAGAGCGAACTGTTGTTATTACGTAATTGCACAGGGGTGTTGAGGTTGTACTTCACAATGTGTACAAAAAATCCTCTAGCTCTTCGATAGGCGAAAACCCATTTTGATGTTCACCTGTTCCAGTACTTAAGGCAGCTTATTACCGGTGACGGAGCTGGTCTTGGCCCCCTGCAACAGCGTCTTGCATCCATGCCTATCAAACACGGCGGCCTTGGTATTTATACTATATCTGATACTATCAATTATTGCTTTTTGGCATCCCAGGTCCAAACAAAGCCTTTGCAGAACACCATCTTACGTAGCTGCGCAATCCCAGAAAGCAGCTCCACCTTTGATCATGCCCTACGAACCTACATTCAGGTATGTGGTCTATCGCCTTCCTCTTCAACATCAACGACACTTCCCCCACCCTATGAAGTCTTTGGCAGTACATTACTTAAATGTTGTCTTAAAGGAGATACCGTAAAAGTTCAGATTGTTAGATAGGGATGTTGTTTTGTGGCAGTGCAATAAATCTAAAGACGCTAAGGACTATCTTCTGGCTGTACCGATTGCTGGTCTTGGGAAATGTATTGGACCCAATTCAGTTCGATCCTATGCTACAGACTTGCCATACCTTTTTTTCGAGGAAGGCAGTTCATGCCCTTGTTGCAATAAATCTATGGACATTTATGACGATCATGCGGTACATTGTGCAAATGAGGTGGGTTCAAAATTTCGACACGACCTCGTCCGTTATGTTTTAACAGATATTTTCTACAAGGAAGGTGTTGCGGAAAGAAAGGAAGTGGACTTAGGTTTTTTATCCGACAATGATAGCGCTCAAAAGCCCGCCATATCCTCATATACAATTGGGAAAATGGACAAGACATTTGTTTCGATATCACGGGAGTTTCACCTTTCACCGGGGGTGGCATTTCTACTTTTTTTCAAGGGCAAGCCATCTAAAGAGCACTCACTTGCAAACGACGAAAATATCTAGACAAATGTGTTGCTAACGGCTATGGCTTTGGTATCTAGCCTTCACTACTCTTGGCGAACTAAGTGATGACGTGGTCGTATTTTTGAAGATATTAAAGAATTTCTTGGAGATCCATGATGTAAATGGTAAAATAGGCAATTTTCTTTTTTATAGAATATGCGTAGCTATTCAAAAAGGTGTTGGAGCCCAGCTTGTCTCTAGGCTTCCGACTACCTCTGTGTACGAACCTCTTTTCTGATTTCTGCATTACCTAATAATAATAATAAAATAAAATAAAAAAATTATTTCGAGGTTGTCATGAAGGACATGTCGGCAAAGTTCTCAATGTCTTTACATGACTCTGCTCTTTGACAATGTAACAAGTCTTGTCATGTTCAAGATTTTCTTAAAAATCTTCCTATCGAAGGTCTCAATCAGAGGGTGGGTGCACGATAATTCAATGATGTCTTATGCTATCGTTTTGGTATCCCACTTTTTACTGCAGGAAGTCAGTGTGCATTTTGTAACCGCGATATGGATTGTTATGGGATCATGCCTTACATTGTGCCCATGAGGTAGGGCTCAAATTTAAGCCCGACCTTGTCCTCGACAATATTTTTGATATATGTTTCCATGCAGGGGTTCCCCCCAGGAAGGAAGTTTCCTTGGGTCACATGTCTAATGACGGTAGTTCTTTGAGACCTGCTGACATTTTAGTTTTTAACTGGGACAATGGTCGTGACGTGTGCTTGGATGTAACTTGGGTTTCTCCCTTCACTGGTGGTGGAGTTCGTGCATTCCAGCCTGGCTTAGCCTTAAATAATGCCATTACGCGTAAAAATAAGAAATATCTCGACAAATGTGCATCTCAAGGTTACGGTTTTAGCACTCTGGCCTTCTCTACGTTTGGTGAACTTGGAAATGACACATCTGAATTTTTGAAGAGACTGCACTATCACTTGTCTAGGTTGTTGGTGCAAGGAAATGGAATTTCTTTTTTCAAAGGTCAGGGATTGTTATACAGAAAGGGGTTGGACCCAGCTTGTCGCTAGGATTCCAACTAGTTTCTTACAGTCTTCCCTTATTGTTGATGAAGATTTTTAATTTTGATCAAGTCTTTTTTATTTTTTTAGTATTTTTCCAAATATTTAACTTATTTACATATTTTTTACTCTCTCAAAAAAATAATGAATTTATTCTTTCTAATTGTTTTTAATTTAATATTTTAATAAATTTTTTAAAGAAATATTGGATTCTTTTTTTTATCTAGGTTTGCATGAAAATGATAACTTTCTTAAGTCAACAATATTTTGAAAACTTGTCATAGTTTATAAACTTGTACCATGATTGTTTAAAAAAATCGTCTTGGGATATAAATTAAAATCATAAACTTTTTATTGCCAATTCCTACTTTAAGATTTTAAAGAGTTATCTAAAATATAAAGTGATGATGATGGTAATGGAAAGTTGTATGAGTCCGTTTTTGTTTCAAAATTGATAAGAATTGTCATGATTGAAATTTAAGAGCATGATGACAGAAAATAGCCTCCTAAATTTTCAATTAGAGTCGACATTTCGAGAAACTTATTTCATGGCAACTTAAAAGGTTTGTTATGGTCAGTAAATTTGAACAATGAAGACTTTACATAAGAAAAATTATTTTAAATTAGGGCTCGTGCATTATGTGTAACATATGGAAGTCAAGAAATTATTTAATCTTTAACAACACTCAGTTGTTTGTTACGCAATGTATTCACAAGTCACTTAAAAGGTTTCAAAATGTTTGATCTTCATCATGCCTTGAACTACTTCTATAATGCCTTTGTCAGCCAAAATAATGCGATGCTATGAGAATCTCCTCCTCCCTTCTTCATCAAGATTAACGTAGATGCAACATTTAATAATAGGAAAGGTGATGTTGTAGCAATAGATA
Organism: Papaver somniferum; assembly: GCF_003573695.1. Classification (NCBI taxonomy): domain Eukaryota; kingdom Viridiplantae; phylum Streptophyta; class Magnoliopsida; order Ranunculales; family Papaveraceae; genus Papaver; species Papaver somniferum. The sequence goes on from NC_039361.1 coordinate 158,983,133, forward strand.
GAGATTCTTCTGGTAATCACTTGGGAAGTGGTACCATATATGTTTCGGTACATTTTCTTCGACCGTGGCAGAGGAAAAAGCATACAGTTTTTGCGTTTAGTTGACAAATAGATTATAGATAACCAAAATCATTGTGCATGGAGATGTTGCGGACATTCCTAAAGCTATTATAGGAACATGAATGAAGTTCCACGGAGTATTTTTTTCAACTGTTCTTTCGAGGACTTTAGTGAAGTTAGTTTTACGGCTGTAGCCTGTACATAGAAACGAAAACTCTATTGCACATGACTTAGCTCAATTAGAAATCTCAAACTTTATAAAGAGATAATGGGTTCATTATGAACCTCCTAATTGGATTATGCAACACCTCATCTTTAATGAATGAATAAAGATCTGTTTCATTCAAGAAAAAAAATGTTTTAAAATTTAAAAAGTGATTTTTAATGGTAAAATAGAACATTGACGATCGTACAAGCCTATTTTTGTTTCAACATTGAAAATAGTTGTCATGGTTGAAATTTAAGACCACGATGATATTGTCTTTTTATCTAGAGTTTAAATGAGTCATCATGGTCGTGATTCATAAACCATGTCGATTGTGTAAAAAGTTTTATAAAAACAAAAATCATCAAAAAGCTTTACAAAAATAAAAAAGATTAGAAAATACAAGATAAATTAAAAAACTAAACTAAACTAAATAATCAATATATATATATATATATATATATATATACATATATATATGATGACATGTGTCACACTCTTAAGGATTAGGATAGTCTAGTTTTTTTACTATATTTAGACACCCTTATCCACCTCCGTAAAAGCTGTAAGGATCTTGAACCAGGCTCGATGAACTCGAAAAGTGTTCTAGAAAGTCGATTCCCTGCCAACCAAAAACTCCAATTTACTTGGGAATGAGGAACCTTTTTTGGGACGTAACGAATCTGAAAACAGTGAAACGATCCTAAATCAAGGTCGAAAAACCTTAAAAAGATTGCCAAGGATCTATAAACATCCTAACCAAGTGAAGAGCCTAGTTTATAGAGGACGACTCTAGTTTGTTGTTAGATCATTGCTCGGTCGAACTCACAAGTGTTGTTATATCAAACTTGTTGTCAAATTTAGTTGATCAAAACTATATCTAGATTTCTAGTCTACATTTAATCAAGTCTCGGATTAAGATAAAAGTGTGTAGTTGAGTACGAGTCATCAATGCGTTCTACTGTTTGAAGGAGACGAAGCTTTTGGAGAACTTCATCAACAAAAGGTAAGTGAAGACTGAACCACATATTACTCAAGTTTTCACCTTTCTTTCTATGAGACTATGTCGTACGACTAAAGCAGACTTTACATGCATAACAAAAATTTCGAGTCAAGTGGATCTTGATTAATTATTCTCTAAATATGTTGATTAAGCTTAAGAACATTTGTTCAAACTTGATGAATTTGGTTATGAACAACTTATTGTTTATGACCTAAATTATAATTCAAGTTAATCATTCAAAAATAGTCTGGAACAGTGATATGTGTCAATGATGTTATTCTGGAATGTTTCAAATTGATTATTAGGGAGATATATAACTCATGTAAATATGGATACAAGTAAGTACACATATCATCTTACATACTGGCGAAAATGTCATAGGTCTGGAGCCACGATACACATTCCAGACCGAAGTTTTGATAGTAGGCTAGAGTCTGTAGTGCCTTAATAAAATTTGGTGTTAAAATATGGACAAGGTCCCGAGGTTTTCTGCATTTACAGTTTCCTATTCAAAAAAATTTATGGTGTCTGCATTATATCTTTTTCCACATTATAATTGAAATATAACAGGTTGTACGTAAATCAATCAAAGTAGATACATCCATCATAATTGTTGGATACGACTTGATTAATCTTTGGAATCGTCCAGGTTATCTCATGGTATAATCAGGTTCACTGACTTGTCTCCGTTTACATATTGATTGTGATAGAAATAGATATAAACTTTTCATATAATTCCCGATTGAGATTCATTAAGTTGTAACTCTCGGAATTGTATTTGAGTTTAGTCCATGCAGGTTTCCTAAGAAAAAGTTGTGGTGTATTTTGGTACCCCCTCATTTTCATTTGCAACTAGGACACAAGGGTGTCAGGGCTTTATAAACCTTGTTGCAAGAGTCTCTTTGTTTATAGATTTGGCTTCAGATAGCTTTGAATTCCAGCTAGGTTGCTTGGAATCAAGCAAACACTTCCTAGGTTTAGATGAAATTATTATTAGGGGTTCATGTAAGCATGTAAAATGTCTTCGTTGAGATCACACAAAAAAATATGCATTATAGTTTAGGGTTCAGAACCGCACACAATAATGGTTCATAGTGGCTAAGTAGCCTTTTAACTTACAAGCACCTGTGGTGTTCAATAACACTCAAGACTAATAATGATCCACAAGCACAAGGTGATTTTGTGAATATTTTTTTATACTAGAAGTGCCTATGAGAGTTGTCGCAAAAATGAACACAATCACGTAAAATAGTTCGTGAACGTACTTTTGGTAATACTTGAACTGGGATGGTGTGCAAACATACGATAGTTCTCGAAGTCTGGATACAAGGTTTGCAAACCTTGATGGTTCGCGAAAATTCGGGCCACAAGGGTTTGCGAAACAGGTTTGGAAACCTTGGTAGTTCCCGAAAGTCAGATGGTAGTTATTTTTAAACTGGGTTTGCAAACCTACCTCATTCCCGAACTCAGATGCAAAGGTTTCGCAAACTGGTGCAAACCAATACAATTTTCAGAATTCAGAATGACTTTAGTAAAACATACAAGTATGTATACCTATTGCTAAGAAGTTCCTTTTCTCTCATAACTAATTCGAAACATTCCCAATATATAGATAGTAATGCATTGTTGCTTGGGAAATTTCCAAATGATCAACTTAAAACAAAATTAGTTTGTGAAAAATACATTGTTCTTACTAAGATTGGTAAGGATCTACGAACATCCAGCTTGAACCATATTTCGGGAGTTTAACCAAGACAAGCTTAAACTCGATTTTTTTGTTGCAATTTTAAATCTAAAAAAGTTATACAACAGTGTCTCATGAGATAAAATCATAATTGTAGTAGGTAAATAGGATAGGTCAGTCCTCACATACCTCTTTGTTGATGAATTTCTCGCAAATGTCTTTGTTTGTTCTCCAGTCTTAAATCTTCGTCGATTATTTAGTGGTGTCCGATACTCAACTACCATACTCTAATCCTAATATGAGACTTGAATTTAGTAGACTAGAAATCGAAACATAGCTTTGTACAACTAACATTGACAACAAGCTTGGAATATCAAAAATTATGAGTTCAATCGAGCAATGCTCTAACATCTTGATCATTGTTGTTGTTTTTTATTAGGTCCGTCTCTTCTGCTATACATCCATTCAAAGGGAATAATATTGATAAAATTATAAAGTTCTCTTCGTCTCAGGCTTTGTAACCATAAGTTTTCATATTTGTTAGATTGATCTTGTGAGGTAATTAATATCGATTAGGTATCTCTATAACCTTTTGAAAAGAGTAAGTTATTCAAGTTGTTGAGGTTTGTTGATATCTTTTTTTATCCTTGAAGATCCCTCATAAGTAAACAGATTCTATTACCTTGATCTTATATCTTTATAAAGGAAATCAATATGTTATCTGTTAGAGGCAGAATAGTTAAAAGTTTTTACCGCCGCTAAAAAAACTTTTAGGGTTGTAAAGGACATCATCAAGCGGAATAAAGTACGTAGAGTCTCGCAATATCCAAAAGACGCAAGGATTATGACTAAAGATGAATTGCTTAGAGGGTTCATTCGGTCCCAACTACATTCCAGTCTAAAGCCTAATAGTAGGTTAGTGTATGTGGTGGCTTAATACAATGTGGTGTTCAAAGTGAACTAGGTTTCAGGGTTTTCTACAAGATTGTAGTTTCCTTGTTAACAAAAATTTTGTTGTCTTGTGTTATTTATTTTCCGCATTATATATTTTTATTTCTATAATATAAATATCATAAGTACCATGTTAATCAACCTAGGAAGTTTGTAACTCAATTGTACAAAACCTACGATACTTGTTCTTGTGATTCCGTGTCTTGAAATATAGATTGCAAGACTTGTTTTTGCTAGAACTCGGTATGTGAATAGTTCGGTTAGATACTAGGTTGTTCTTGAATATTGATTTTTGAGACCGTCCAAACAACTTGTTTTACAATCCGGTACAAGGATCTTTTCTGTTGATCTATACTTATTGATTGTAACAAGGAATTTTCCAAATAGATTCACGAACGAAAAGTTGGTGTCGTACTAGCTACCCATTCCTTTTCAATTACTATTTACCAGTTTGGTTTAATTTATTTTCAACCCTAAAACATCATGCATTCATATTGTTCATCTTTTTTAACTCAGACGACTCATCTTAATCTGACTCATCACATCTGCCTAAAAAATTATTCGACAGTAAAATTATATAAATATTTTAGATCCTGTCAGATATGTACCCAAAGAATCAAGTTTGAAATGGTACCCGGCTCCAATAGCTCCGAATTATATTGTATAAGTCGCGTCGTAATTAACAATCTATGAAATCTTCCAAGTATCTCTTAATTCTCTTACGACTTTTATCTTAAGGGCTTTTTGTGTGATGTTCAGTAATCTAGGAACTCTTTTATCTACGGGTGTAATCTTCTAGTATGTAAATTTCAGTTGCACTTGTTTTCCCAAAAAAATTTGTTGTCTTAGTTTACTTGTTACAAATTGGTCTTTCTCAAACCTCCTTAGCGCTTCTCTTGTGTGTGACGAAAATGAAGAATCGATTGCCTATACCCCAAAACCATGCCCCTACGATCTTACTAACCCCCAGGTGAATCCACTAAAATACTTTGGTCATATCACAGTTGTCTCATTTTCTTTACAATTTTCTCTGTACTAGTTAGCTTGATCTTGTGTAATACATTGTATTTTTTGTTCTTGAATTTCGGGACGAAAATCTTTTTAAGGGGTTAATAGTGTAACACCCCTAATTTTCTTAATATGAGTTTGATGCATAAAACCAATCCATAATTTTTTGTTCGGACTATAATTTGAAACTTAATTTATAGAGAATAAATATTTAGTTTTAATTTTATTTATGTTTGCCAAAATAAAATAAAGTAATACAGATGAATTTTAATTGTGGTGAATGTGTGCGTTCTGTGGTGTATATATACATATATATATATATATATATATATATATATATATATATATATATATATATATATATATATATATATATATATGTCTGCTAAAATTAGTGTCACTATCGTATTATGTGTTTGAGGTGCATGTAGTTTAATAGTGGGGTGTGTTTATAAAATAGTGTATCCCTTATCAAAACTTGAGTGGTAAATATGGTTTTTATTCACAAATACATGTATAGAAAAACAAAACAAAAAACCTAAAGGAACCGTCACTATCTTTTCTCCTTCTCTCTTTTTGCTTTTAACACAAAATCCAAAACCTAGTCGTCACTTTCAATTCATTTTCTCTTTTTGTTTTCTACTTTTCCTTCACAAAACAACAAAAGAGAAAAGAACGCAAAAGTTAGTCATCACTTAGTCATCACTTTCACCTCTTTCTCCTTCTTTCTCTAATTTTTCTTTTTAAATAACAAAAAGAAAACTAAAACCCTTATTTTTCCTGGTCAAATTTGGGTATACCCAAATTAATTGGGGTATACCTAATGAGACAAAAGCTAGGTCATTTTGAAGTAAAAGAAGCCACCCCTTAACCTTGTATTTTCAAAATGGCTAAATTACCCCTGCAATGATTAACACTAATTTAATTGATATGATTACATTAGTTAAATTAGTTAGTTGATTTATATGAGTGGATTTGGAAATAATTGAGAGTAAGAAAGAGTATGAAGTAGTAGAGGAAGTTTTTTTTTTTGGGGAGGGAGGGGGTGAATCTTCTAATTTACCTCCTACATATGAGTACTTGTATGATGATCTACCAAATCATGATCAAATGGATTATATGCATGATCCTCACTTTTATTTTCCGCAAACTCAAGATGGGTATGGAAGTGATGAATGTCTTGATCCAAACATAGAATCTAATGATCAAGAGGAAGAAAAGGGAGCTGCAAGTAATCAGGTACACAACTTACGTGGTGAATATTGTGATTTTTCCATGCAAATGATCGATTTTGGTTTTTTTTTTCCACTTTTGCTGCCTAGTATCGGCAAGGTCGACGATTATCGACCTTGCAGACTATAAGCGCCGGCGTGGTATATATTACCAAATGCCCCTACTTTTCATGAGCAGCGTTTAGTCAGCAAGGTCGAAAATTTGAACCCTGCCGACTATAAGATTTTGCAACACAGGAGCCGTGATTTGAAAATGTTTAAGCTGGCAGTGCTGGGATATAGTCGACACTTCCGACTATAGTTTGGTCGGTACTTTGTTATTCTTCGACCATGCCTGCTGTTCTATAGTCGTTGTTGTTTTATATATCGACCATGACGACTATTGTAGGACATATCAACTAACTTGTGATGTTTTATAGATTGCATTGGTACCGATGATGGATCAGCCTCATTCTAACAATATTAGGGGTCCTGATACTTTCGCATATTATGCTAATGATTTGGAATAGAAGGAAAAAGACAACGCGATCAAGTGGGTTATTGACAAATCAAAAGAGAAGATGTGCGTTCTAGTGAAAAACACCCAACAAAAAGATTCGCGGCTTGAAATGGTATGCGAGTGTAGTGGGTCGTCGGACATAAGTCACAAGAGAAAGGGTTATGTGTATGATACGAAGACGACTAAGGTGTACAAGACGAAGTCAAAGAAGTGTGGATGCCCATTCAAAATTATTTTTTGGAGGAAAAAAGACAACGATAACATGTGGAGAATGAATAGAGTTGATGTTGGTTGGCATAACCATAAAGATCTGGAAAGTCTTGTTGGGCACTCCCAAGTTGCCAAGTTGAAACCGCACGAGTTCGAACAAGTAACAACAAGTTGGGGAATTAAACCAAGCAAGATCCTTAGTAAGTTCAAGAGGGATGACAAGAATAACCTTTCTTCATTGTCTACAATTTATGCGGCCAAGGAAACTATCAAAAGAATTGAATGGGATGGAAGAAAGGTAATGGAAGAATCACAATGGTTGGCATACAAATACAACTACACGGTGAGACACCATGAGTCATCGGAGGGGAAGGTGGATCGTATATTTCTTTCACATCCCGATATGATTCAATTGGCCCGGTGCTTTTACCAAGTTTTTTTCATGGATTGTACTTAAGACGAATAGGTACACCATGCCTTTGTTGAACATTGTAGGAAAAACCTCGGATAAGCAATCGTTCACGGTGGCATGGTGTTTTATGGATCGTGAGAAGGATGATAGGTATATTTGGGAATTGGAAACTTTGAAGCTTCTCTACCACGAAGACGAGACTCCCGGGGTTGCAGTGACCGACAATGAGCAAACATTAATGAACGTCGTGAGGATAGTTTTTCCCAAGGCACAAAATTTTCTTTGTACTTGGCATATACAATGCAATCTTAGAAATAATTGTAGGAATCATATCCAAAAGCCAAATGCAAAGACAGGTACTAAACGACTGTACATGATGCATGACAGCACAGGAAAAAAAAGTCTGGAACAGTCGGCAAGGTTATTGCCCTCCTGCAGTGCCGACTAATTTGTAGTCGGCATGGTTTATGTGGAAAAACTTGCCGACCAAAAGAGACAAAAGAATTTGTTCCTGGATGTTCTTCACACATTATAGTCGGCATTGTATTATATAAATAAACTGCCGACTGTACGTCCGTCGGCAAGCTTAATAATCATTTAAGTGTTGACTGTTCAACCGTCGACACACTTTGAATTTTGTATAGTGACGGCTAAATTCGAATACAATGATTTTTAAAAACTTAAAAACCTTTAAAACTTAATTAGAGCATACAAACCTTAAAAACTTAACCCTAACACATTTGGATCATAGATAATATCTTTTTCCGGTACACAATTTTTTAGGAGAGGTAATTAGCTTCATCTTACTGTCGCAACATGGATATGTGCATGGTAGAAGGTTGATTTTAGCAACTTCATCTTCATACGGAGCTAGGGGATCATCTATCCAATAGAAAAACCCATAACATGTGCATTTTGAAGCATACTGATGATATACATCTCCTATTGCAGCTTTCATGAGAAATAAGAATCCCTTACAACCATCAATAGTGCATTTGCTTCCTTCAAAGGGACAATCATTTGCAAAATGACCACTTAGTGTACAAAGACTACAAATATTTGGTTGTATTGAACTTGAAACTTCCATTCTTTATGCAAGGTTGAAGATGAAGTTGAGAGTGCTTTGATAATAACAACACACTTAATGTCTTGATTTTGAAAATTCTAGCCGTTGAGCATTCAATGGGTTGTACTTCGTACCTAAAAGGTAATATTTTTATACTACTAACATTAAAATGTTACAGTAAGTCGGCAAGGTAGAGCTTTCAAACCACGTCGACTACCTATCCCTGATAGCATTGTAGCATAAAGCCTGAGATTGTCGGCAAGGTCGAGCTTACCAACCATGCCGACTACCTATCCCTGACAGTAATGTAGCATAAATCCTGGGATGGTCGGCAAGGTCGAGCTTACAAACCATGCTCACTTAGTAAAACTCTAATATTTTTTAAAACTGCATAAAAGAAATAAGTTCTAAAGCAAGAGAAACTGAAAATTAACATAAGTTTAACAAGTCTAAAACCACAATTTAGGAGTTCAAAACATAATCTAAGAGTTCAAACCACAATCTAAGTTTCTAAACCAAGTGAAACATAATAAGTTTAAGAATTTCATGGATCCTTCTCATTGTTTTTATCTTCCTCCATATCACTAGCTTTTTCACCAACATCAACTTTTGCTTTTCCCTTCACTGGACTTATGTAGTCACCAGCCTCATTGTAATAGGGGTTCACTCCAGAAAAGTCAGAGCCTTGAAAAAAGTTCTTGGATCAAGCTCCTCTTCTTCCTCCTCTGATGATGTGCATTTTTCATAGTTGAGGGGATTGCTAGGACTATTCATAAACCTTAGAAATTCTTCAAGATCTTTATTACCCATCAGAAGTAATTTTCTTACATGGAAATTCTCTTCAATTTCATCTCTAGGATCTTCTAAATAATGATAAATCTTGTCAATAAATTCTAATAGCTCTGCTTCATTGCTAACAAGACAAGGGATATCTTCTATTTTTTCCTCTGGGAACCTAAACAATACACAAATAAAAGATATGAAAATTATACACATTAAAACATGGTTCTGGTCACCTAGTCGGCAAGGTCTATAATCTAAACATTGCCGACTAATACTTAGTCGGCGAGGTTGTAATCATCTACCGTGCCGACTAACACACAGTCGGTAGGGTCCTATTCAAGAAAGATGCTGACTATTAACTCAGGAAAATCAAGTTTCCGTGACATAAAGTCGGAACGGTACAATTCTAAGAAAATGCCGACTAAAGAAAAGTCGGCAGGGTTGGTTATTGATTACCATGCCGACCCTGGTTAATGTTTCACAGTCGCCTTGGCTGTTATGAAAAGCCGGCATGATATTCATGTTACGACCCTGCCGACTAATACTTACATCCTAAGGGAAGCATCATATTTTTCAAATAATCTTGCCGACTAAAAACCTTGAAAATCATAATTTATGATTTCTAACCTAATATAACAATCAAAAAACACAAAACAATAATGGTCTGAGTTTAGAAATCATTTACAATCTTCTGTTCGCCGGTGGAGGGTTCTTTTCAACATTCTCAGGGATTGAATTTTCGCGTTTACTGATTTCACTAGTTCCAACTTTTTTCTTACCTTTTCCCTCTGATTTGGATCTTTTGATATTACATGTTGAATCTTTATTGCTGCTTGATCGTTTGGAATCAACCATTTTTGTGGAAAATCAAAGTTCTCGATTTGCAGAGATTTGGAGAGAGGTTAATGGAAGATGGAGGAGGAATAGAAGATTAAGAGTTGGTTTAGTTTTTAATTTTAGGGTTAAACGATTAATAGGGTTTAGTTTTTTAATTTAATTACTTCAAGGGTAGTAAAGTAAACTCACTCATAATTGGCCTCCCATTAGTAAGGGCACTATGTCCATTTAAATCTGGGTATACCCCAATTTGGCCAGGTTATTTTTACCCATCACTTTCAGTACATTCTTCTCATGGTTTAATCTATACATAAAAAAAAAGTATTGGATTTAATATTTCTGGAAAAATGTATTCTACTTGCATCAAGATTTTTGGAAACCTATTTGAGGTAGGGGGTTTCTGCATAATATCAAAATCAAAACCTATTTTAGCATTAAAATTATATTGGTTTCTCTTTTTGATTTTCATGCTAATAATTATTGGGTTTATTTAATTTCTCGGCGCCAGTTGGTGACAAGGATTCCTTCCAGTTATTTGATGTTTGTTTTAAATTTATTATGTTATTTTATAAATTGATTTATTTATGAATTTTATGTATTGAATATCCATTATTGTTAAATTATTCTATATTTTTATTTTAAAATTTAATATAGGTAGTAATTTGTTTCTCAATATATAAAAATTATATTAATGCATATTTATTGAGTTTTGGGTTGTAAAGATGGATTTGATGCATTATTACGGGTACATTATTTATATGTCCTTACTTTTGTAACCAAATAAATATATCCTTATACAACAATAAGTATATCCCTACTTTTTAATAACCTTATCCATTTAAACTTAGATTACCTTAATACCCCCATCCATATAATATTTTTCTTTATTTCAAAATGGAACAAATTTCTTCCTCTACCACTTCACCACCACCACTAGCACCACCACCACCAACATTCAACTACCGTTCCACCACCATCACCGTTCAACAACCACCAACTACCAACCGCCACCACCACTAATATTCCACCACCACTCCTTCACCACCACCATTACACCACCACCAGTCCGTCCCCGCCACCACCACCACCACTAGTCCGACGCCGCCGCCACCACTGGTTCAGATATTTTTGTATCAACAATAGTAGTTGATCCAAATAAAAGTAGAACCAATAATATAAGTTGATCCAGTTTTAGGGGATCAACAATGGTAGTTGATAAAAAAAAAGGATCAATAGTAGAAGTTGATCCATGTAAATGGAGTGAACTTGGCGTGAGTCGAACATGCATCATCTGACATGGAGTCAGTCATGCTACCATTGCACCACAAGTTCGACATTGGAAGAAATATACATGATTTAAACTACAAGCATGATTTAAACTAGCATGATTATACTTATCCAAAGGAAATATTGTCAACAATAGGAGTTGAAAGGATCAACAACAGTAGTTGATTCCATAAAAAATTGGGTCAACAATAGTAGTTGATCCAATAAAAAAATGGGTCAATAACAAGAATTGATCCCATAAATAGATCAACAACAGTAGTTGATCCAATAAAAAAAATGGGTCAACAACAAGAATTGATCCCATAAATGGATCAACAACCGTAACTGATCCCATAAAAACCGAAGTCCAAAGATATACATAAACAAAAATGGTAATGCTTGATCATTTCAAAATGTTGGAAAACAACAAAATGAGATGCCTTCGTTTAAAACCATAGAAAAAACAACAAAAATGTTCACATTCTACAAAACTGATACTCGCAATTAAAATGTACCCTTATTTGCAAACTGATACTAGCAGTTCAAATGAAACAAGAAGAAGGTCGCCATTCTACAAACTCTAGTTTTCATTTAGCAACAAAGATGAGTGAACAAAAAGATCAAACCAAAACATGCAAGGTAGTACATATTAGTGATATGTTAATGTTACAATAACCTATTCATGATTCTTATATGAATTTTAGTCAAACTAATGAGATCAGCAACAATTTTATCCTGTAAAACTATGGTACGGTATTATAAGATGGATACATTGGCGGATCTAGCATATCAACCTAAAAAATGATGTGAATCATAGTTAACTTTAAACTAAAGCACTTAAACATGCAGTAGCTTTAGTTAGTTTATCAACTGAATAGACACCTAGCATATAGAGCTATTGAAAATGCTCATTTTCAAACAATAATATATAAGAATCAAGGCCATTAGGTGTGTACCACTTTATCAACTGAATAGACACCTAATTTTGCTAAATCCGGAGAATAACAGATACCTCTTTGACCTCCATAAGCCGAACCACTAATTGTTTTCCATCTTCTACCTCAATAGCTATCGCTTAAATCAATGCAGCACTAATAACCTAACTTTTGGTCTTTGAAAATAAATCTCCTCAAAACTGGTTTCAAATAAAACAAGTAAAATAGTCAGTGATTGCATCACTTTCTGGCCACCTTAAAAAGCTAACAACAATGTCCCATGTTTTTCTAATTTACGTGATTCACCAATTCAATTCAGTAACTAATTAAAACAGGCCATTGCACATATAGAAGTACAAGATTGACAAATATAAAATAAAATTACTATGGTTTACTAACCAATGACAAAGTTTGAGGCATGTTACCTAATTAGCATTTCAGAATCATTCCATGAAACTCCCTTCTGAACCTGCAACTTATATACACAATTCTAACTTTGCTCCAATAAATGTGTCCATCTAGCCTGATTGCACGAGTCAACTCCAAAATGCAACTCTACCATTAGTCCCCTATCATATTACTACAGTTTGTATATTCCATCCTGTTTCAGACTCCAAATCCACCGCCGCCACCACCGCCACATACATTACCACCAGTGCAACAATATAACTACTACCAACCCCAAAAATATCACAATTTAATCTATGTACGATCATTTAATCTATATAAACTGAGTTACATCAATAAATCACATCAAAATTACGTGAGATTCAAATCAATTGTAAATTTCTAGGGTTTTTGGCATAAACCTGATTCATCGATCTATCTGGATTTCTTCTTGTTTCGATTATCTATTTAATGAGAAGTTACCATAGATGAAAACCTAAAAATCACATCTCTCAATCACCTGAATCTTTAGATGATACTGAAATCACCGACGACAGGAGGAAAAAAGATGAAGAAGAAAAAGAAAAAGAAGATCAACTTATGGTGATGATGTTGGAGTAGGGGTTGTGCCAGAAGCATGAAAATAAAATTGAAATGACCGAACTGGTGGTGGCGGCAACGGCAGAGCTGGTGGTGGTCGTTGCAGAGGTGTTGTTGGTGTTTGAAAGGAACATAGAGAAAAAAGAAAGAAAGAAAAAATGAAAGAAGAAGTGAATCGATCAAAACTTAAAAGAGGAGGGGTAAATCTAGAAAGAAGAAAAATGTTAATGGATACTTGATGGGCTTATAGATGAAGAGGGATATATTTATTGTATGATAAGGATATTTGTAAAGTCCATCAAAAGTAGGGATAGAAATTCAATTACCACTTATTACTATTAGTGAACGGGTTTGAGTTTTGGTTTGTGAAAGTGAATCTAATAAGTTGAATGGGTCGTACGTAGATTAAGAATTTTGGAAATTTGGAAAGAAAATAATTGATTGAGTAGTTTCGAGGAAAAAAGAAAAGAAAAAAAAAGAAAGAAAAAAAGAAATAAAAAAAGAAAGAAAAATAGATTGTTGAATTGTCAGGAAGTCCAGGACAGTTGGCATTCTCTCGAGAGGCCGTTCTTCGGAGCGGTTGGGTGGTATCCGGAGCAACCCTGACAACTAGATTAAGAATCTAGAATTTGAGATTGAATATTTTGAGTAAGAGAATGTTAGTATTTGTGGTTTTGAATGGCGCAAGTATCATTGTGAATTTCCGTGCATGGTTTTAATTATTGCATTTGTTGTATTTGTTTGTTTTTCGATGCATTCTATTATTTTTAGAAACTTCCTACTAGGCTGTGCTTGCTCACCCCTTTTCCTTCCTTTCCACATAAAAAGAAGAATGACTACTTGACAAGAAATTATTATATACCAAGGGGATTTGAGAATCGCAAATTAAATTTAATCGAAGTGTTGTTTTGTTTAATTTGATACCTTTGATTTTGTAATTATTAATTGACAAATTTGTAATTTTAAAAGTAAAATTATATTTCACTTAGTAAAATGAATTGAGCTTGAATTATTGATTTTATTTATTGAAATATTTTAAAACGAAAAATCTGGTCTTACACAAGTGGCGGTCCGGAAATTTGGACTTGTTAGCTAGATCGGACCCGACCCACAAGGTCGAATCCGTGTCCGCTGGAAGTCCAAAAATCTGGGATTTCACGTCTTGTCTTAAGCATTGTTCTATTTTTTAAATTGTATCTAGTATCTACGTCTAAAACATTAATTGTCAGTGTCCAATATATTACTTTGTAACTACTATTGTAACTTTGTTGGGTTTCCAAGATGAGCATTCTAGCATGGAACTTCAAGGGCTCAATCATCAAAACACAATACAACTTCTTCGAAGCTTAATATCACTGCACAAACCATCTTCTTCTTTTTTTAATCCGAAACTCTAGCTACCAACAATTATATGAATTTTATTGCACAAACGCTTCAATTCCAGAATCATTTCTCTGCTCCCAAAGTTGGCAGGGGAGGGAGGACTATGCTTAATGTGGAAGGATAACTACGATGTGCAAATCATCTTGCATTCTCAGAGTTATATACATGTACGTATTACTCCTCCTACGCTTGAACATCCTTGGATGTCCACGGGCATCTATGCCTCCCAGATCCAGTTGCAAGAAAAGATTTCTGGAACGACTTCCAATCAATTTTTTTTCCAATATCAATGCACCATGGGTCCTCATTGGCGATTTCAATGAAGTAATGGACCAAAAAAAAAAGGGGAAGAAAGGTAATGTATGCACATACCTAACCATTTCTCAACGTAATTGATCAAGTGAGACTCTTGGATCTGGGATTCTGAGGCGATCTGTTTACCTGGATAAGCAATTAGCAAGGAAAAGATAACATCCTGGAATGATTTGACAGAGCTATGGAAACTCAACATTGGCTGACGTCCAAAACACATGCAGGAGTTACACACCTTCCGAGAAAAACCTCAGATCATGTCTAGAAACACAACCAGAAGTGATTTGATGAAGTTTTTTCATGAACAGAAACAAGAATGCAAGTAGTATTGACTAATTTGACCTCTAGATGTAGTCTTACAACTGATATATGGATTGCTAAGCATACTAAAGATGGGTATTGTTGTGTAACATGCCACTACATAGATGATGAATGGAACTTGATGAAGAAAACATTAACTTATATGGTAGTGCCATCACCACACACAGGAGATGTTCTCACAGAATGTATCAAAACTTGCACCCTTGAATGGAACATAGATAGAAAATTCCTTTCTTTAACTGCTGATAATGCTGCTGCCAATGGTGTTATGATGAGAAATTTGATTAGGTGGCTAAAGGGTAAGGATTATCTAGTTCTTGATGGGGAATTGTTTCACATGAGGTGTGCCAACCACATTCTTCATTTGGTTGTCCTGGATGGTATGAAAGTTGCTGCTGAGTTTGTGCAATCAATTAAAGATTGTGTTAAGTATGTTAAATCCTCACAAGCTAGGAAAGAGAGGTTTGAAATGGCACTGTCACAATGTAGGTTGTCTGGAAAGGCAGTTAGTCTAGACGTGGACACTCGATGGAACTCAGTTTTTCTTATGCTTAAGAATGCTATTGAGTTGAAAAAAGGGTTTGAAAGATTATCTCTTCTTGATCCAGAATTCTGCTGTATACAAACGATGGGAAGACAATGGTTATGAGTATATCAGAGAAATGGGGTTGAATATGAGGGAAAAGTTCGACGCATATTGGCTTGAAAGTAATTTGGTTATGGGCATCGGAGTTGTGTTAGATCCTAGATACAAGGAAAGATGGGTAGAGTTTCGTTATAAGAAGTTGTATGGAACTGGCTACGCAGTGCATTATAACAAATTCAAAACAAAATTGACAGCTCTTTTCAATGTGTATGATTCGCAAAACTCAAATGCAGATGAACACTATTTTGGCGCCCGCAGCTCTGTCTCTAGCTCAAGTATGATGGATTCAGACAATCCATATGAAGTACGTGATCCTGAATATGCTGAGTTTATGATGGAGAACATTGAATTTGAGGTGCACAAATCTGAGTTGGAAAAGTATTTAGAAGAACCAATGCTTAACAAAGGCTCACTAAAAGATGAGTATTTGTTTGAAATCTTGAGTTGGTGGAAGCTAAATGCACCTTAGTACCCAACTCTTGCAAAGATGACAAGAGATGTCTTGGCTATCCCAGTCACCAGTGTGGCATCCGAATCAATGTTCAGTGCAGATGGTAGAGTGCTTACAACACACAGAGCTTAATTAGATCCAGAGCTTGTTGAAGCATTGTTGTGCTTAAGCGTTTGGTTGCCAAATTTCATTTGTGAAGGTAACTTTTTTTTTTTTTTTTTTTTTTTTGCTTAAACTCAGTGCATAGTTCCATCTGTTATTTTCTTCTTAGTTCCTATTATTACTATTTATGTGGTTGTGTATCTTATCTGGATGTTGACTATAATGCAGATATGGAAAATTTGGAAATCGAAGACGAATGAAGTCAAGAGAGTCAGAGGCTGGAGAGGAGAGTGACAGATACTTATCATACTTCGTGTTTCGAACTTTCTTACTTTCTATAGCATTTGCTTGTGTTTCTTTTCATGTATGTGTGTGTAAGAGACTTACTTAGAGACATAACTACTTAAGAGTAATGTTTTAAGACTGTTTTTGAAGACAATTTGGATGGTATGTATGAGAAATAGAACTTAGTTACTTAAATTTCACCTCTGCATATGTTTTACAGACTATAATTTTTTTGTTTGTCAGAATCGGATATTATCGGATAAATATCCGAAATCCGATAGCTTAACCTATCGGAATCGATATCTGATTTTGATATCCTATAGGATATATCGGATATCGAATATCCGGTAGTGCTTAACCTGTCGGATATCGGATTGCTAAATATCCGACGGATATTCTTCCATTGACAGGCCTACTCGGAAGGAGAAATCTATTTCAAGATTCAGGAAGAGGAGAACATACTCACAAGGTTACCAGTCAAATCAATTTCAAGACAGGTGTGTTTCCAAAAGTTGGTATCATCTATTTCGAAACCCTAATTTTATCAAAAATCATCTCAACCATGCTAATCTCATGAACCGGTTCAACATCTTGGTTACAAACGAAGGGAATGAATTTGGTGATATAGATACAGAACCTAATCTCTTTTCTATAGATAATAGTGTTCTATCATCAACATCATCACCATTTTTAGGTCATGCTCTTGTGATTGATTATCCACTTATGTGCCGAGAACATGTGCCTCAAATTCTAGGCTCTTCTAATGGATTGGTTTGCATCAAACCAGTTCTTGAAGATATTTGCATTTGGAACCCGGCTACACGAGAATATAAACATATACCAGAACCACCTTCAGCCGACTCAGATGATTGTCTTCTTTTTGCCTATGGGTTTGGTTTTGATTGCAGGAATGATGATTTTAAGGTATCAAGAATTGAGAGTTCTCTTACTAATGAAGAAGATGTGGAAGCTAGTCTTTACTCATTAGGTTCAAATTCATGGAAGAATGTTGGTGTCATTCCTTATGATTTCCCTCTTGGTGTAAATAAGGGGTTTCTACTTAATGGTTTTCTTCATTGGACTGCTACTGGAATCTTATCTAATGTTCTTGTTTGTTTTGATATTTCTGATGAGACGTTGGGTGATGTGGCGTTACCTTACAACAGTTCAGATGAGTTCGAGGCCCCTTCCATTTTAAATTTGGGCGTTTGGGAAGGGAAGCTTTGCCTACTTCGTACGATTCACATGGAGAATCATGCTGTATGTACGCATCAAAATGATCACGTCGATGTGTGGACGATGATGGATAACAAGTGGAGTAAGCTTTTAAAGATTACTGCAGATATGACAGACATGTACTATGCAAGGCTAATTCAAACTGTACAAAATGGTGAGATCCTTATTGAAGGCGGACCAAGGGAGGAAGAAGAGGGCATTGGATTGATTTCGTATGAACCTAAGCTTGAAAGAGTCAGAGTTCTGAAGATACATGGTTTCCCAGACGAGTCTGATGTGGATACTTATATTGAGACGTTAGTACCGCTGAACTCCGGTACTTATGTTAATAAAACAAGAAAGAAAAGAAAAACAAAAAAGTATAGCAAGAAAGAAAAGAAACAGACACGGACGACTGATGGGGATCTGGAATTATGAACCAAGAAAGTGAGGCATTAGATGAGAGGGGAGGAAGACATGGTAGAAAGAGATGGTGTCGAATTAAACTGGAAGCATAAATGGTTCATCATGGAGATGATTTGTTATATGTAGCCACGGATTATCCCAGAATTAAACTGAATTCAGGCGCATGGCGGTGATATAAGTTATAACGACATTTTGGGTAATTCCAAACAACGTAATTTCTATCGTTCTATGCACTTTGCTTTTTAGTATTTGTTATTTTCTTATGAGACTGAATGTAGAAATCAAGCATCCTTTTTATATATTATTTCATCAACTTGATTTAGGTCTGCTTTCTTTAAGTGTTCTTTTGTATTGGTGCTTCAAACTTTCAAATTGAATGAATGTGCAAATCCAAGCATCGCATATTTTTTCTTTCTGCAACTCGAGTAAGGTCCTCTCTCATTAAGCAATTATATGTTGGTTGTGTTTAGCTCGTGTCTCATAAAGGAATCAGTCAAATAAAAGCTTTTCTTATTGTGGCTTAAACTGTTTTGTGAGCAGCTAGTAGTTTCATAAGGTCGGCTGATCACTTCAAGTTAGGCGCCTTCGTTCAACTTTAGTTAAAAGTAGCCTTGCAGTCATAACCTGGAATGAGTCATATGTTAATTCATAACACTAGTGATACTGAAAAAGGTTTGGTTATTATGGCATTCTTCATTGTCAACTCTATCACAGTTGGAGTGGGGAAAGTACTACTTACTGGTATTCACGCTGCATGTTTAACAGTGGATAGAAGAATACTTTGGGAAGAATTAATGAGAATTAGTGAAATGAACTGTTCATGGATGGTAATTGTTGATTTTAACACTGTTTTAAGTTGTGATAAGAAGAAAGGTGGTAGAAGCCCTTTAAGAGTTTCAATGTCAGACTTCAATAAATGTTTGGACTATTGTGTTCTCTTACAAACTCCAAAATCAGGAATTCAATTTTCTTGGTGCAATAATAGGGTGGGTCAGAAGAGGATTTTATGTGATCTTGATAAGGCTTTCTTCAATATTAAGTGGATGGAGAGGTATGCTGATTGGAGATATAAAGTTGGAGTCAGCGGAGTATCAGATCATGGAGCATTGATGGGTGGTACATCTGAAATTCCTAAACCAAGAAATATACCATTTAAGTATCAAAAAGTATGGACTTCTTACCCTGAATTTATGCAACTTATACTAAAATCTTGGGAAGAAGAATGTTCTGGAAATCCTGCATTTAGATTTATGAGTAAACTCAAAAGGTTCAAAGTAATTGTGAAAAAATGGAATTGGGAGGTGTTTGGAGATTTGAGAGTTAAAGTCAAAGAAACTGAAGATGAAGTTCTAAATGCTTCCTTACTCTCAGATGCTCAACCAGAAAATGTGGAACTTCTTAACAAACTAGTTACAACAAGGGGCAAACATGAGTTGGCTGCTCAACAATATAATGAGTTGTTGAGGTCAAAGTCAAGAGTTAAATGGGTGAAAGAAGGTGGTGCAAATACTAGTTTCTTGCATAATTCTATGAAAGTCAGAAATGCACATAATAAAATAGTTGAACTTGAAAATGCTAATGGAAATATTATTGCAGATCAAGAAAACATTTCAAAGTTATTGGTGAATCATTTTAAGAAGAAATTTGAATATCATGCAGTTACAATGGATGAAAGGCTTTTTGATATTATTCCCAAGGTAATAACTGATGAGGAGAATGCTCAGATGAATTAATTACCTTCAGCACAAGAGATCAAAGAAGCATTTTTCTCAATGGATCCAAACAGTTCTCCTGGACCTGATGGTTTTCTAGGAAGTTTCTATAGATACTCATGGGATATAATTTGTTAAGATCTAACTGATGCAATTCAATATTGTTGGAGATGTAGGTTCATACCAAAAGGAATGAACTCTAGTTTTCTTTTCTTGTTGATTAAATTTCCTGAAGCCAAAAGAACAGAGCAGTTTAGACCAATTGGATTTTCTAACTTCTGCTTTAAAATCATCACAAGAATAATTACAACAAGAATACATGAAGTACTTCGCAAGGTAATATCTAGTCAACAAGGTGCCTTTATAAAAGGAAGAAACATTCAAGAGAAGATAGTACTTTCTTCTGAGCTAGTAAATGAGGTAGATACTAAGATAAGAGGAGGTAATATGGGCTTGAAGTTGGACATCACACAAGATTTTGATTCAATGAGCTGGGATTTCATCTTTAAAACTCTTAAACATTTTGGTTTCTCTGAAGTGGGTATAAGATGGTTGAAAACCATTCTAGAATCTGCAAGAATATCAGTTTTAATAAATGGTGGGCCTTTTGGTTTCTTTGATGTAGGGAGGGGTCTCGGACAGGGAGACCCCCTTTCTCCCATTTTATTTGTGATAGCTGAGGAAGTATTGAGTAGAAATATTACCAGAATGGTTCATGAAGGATTACTAGAAACAATGGTCAATAGAGGTGGATGTCAGCCTTCTCATCTAATGTTTGCTGATGACATATTCATATTCTGCAATGGGCACAAAAGAACATTGGATAATTTAATGGGTTTGCTAACAAGATATCAAGCAGCTTCTGGACAGACAGTTAATATAGCAAAGAGTAAGTGCTTTATTGGTGGAGTCACTGAAGATAGAAAGCAGGTAATAGATGAGAGATTGCAAATGGAGATTTCTGAATTCCCAGAAAAGTACTTGGGAGTAATGATGATTCCTGGAAGAGCTAAATCTATACATGTTTGGGGGATGGTGGAAATGCTACAAAAGCAATTAGCTGGTTGGATTGGAAAACTTCTTGCCTTTTCAGCCAGATTAACTTTAGTGAAGTTTGTATTATGCAGAATACCAATCTATAACATGTCAGTATACAAATGTCCCAAAACAGTGATTAAAGAATGTGAAAGGATAATTAGAAATTTTTTATGGACAGGTGATCCATTAGTGAAAAAACTAGTAACTGTCAAGTGGGAGGAAGTGAATGCTCCTCTTGCTGAAGGAGGGCCTGGCATTAGGAGATTGGAGGTGATGAACAAGGCATTACTACTGAAGTTGCTTTGGAAAATTGAGACTGAAGATGATGAGTGGACTAGGTTCATGAGGGCAAAGTATAAAAACAAAAATGGTGACTCGATTACTAGCTACAAAAAATCATCAATATGGCCTGGATTAAAATGGGTGATAAATGAGCTTAAGGAAGGAAGTAGATGACTGGTAAGGAATGGAAGCAATATCTCAGTATGAGAGAATAAATGGGTAAAAGATTATGCGCTTATTGATTATCACCAAACAGATCCATTTGTGCAACAACATCAAGACTTAAAAGTTAGTGATTTGATAATAAATGGTGAATGGCATGTACCTGATGAAGTGAAGAAGTTTTTTGAGCTAACTGAACTGCCAGCAATTGGGAATGGAAAAGACAAAAGAATTTGGGAAGCTGATTTAACAGGAAGCTTTTATGTTGCAAATGTTGTACAGCAGAAAAGAGTAAAGTATCAAAAGGTCAACTGGGCCAAGTATATATGGGGTCCTTATATCCACTCTTATACTTCCTGTAATGTTTGGAAGATACTCAGATGAGCATGTGCAACTGAAGAAAATGTCAGGAAGAAAGGTTTTGACACTATATCCAAATGCTACTTATGTGGAAATGGTCAAGATAATATGGATCATATACTGTGGGAGTGTTCTTTCAGTAAAGAAATTTGGAAATGTCTTGGAGGTATGTTTAATCTAAATACTCCCTCAAAATTTGAAGAAGTGATTGCATGTGTTAAAAATCATAGTTCTACAATTAGGATATGGTTCATAAGCTCCTTTTCAGTAATGGTGGAATTGTGGATGGCAAGAAACTTGAAGTTATATGATAATATCAACCCAAATGCTGAGAAGTTCAAGGACAAGATTCTTATTTACATAAAAGAATGTGGAATCAGAATAAATGGAGTCATGAAGAATATTATATATGATCTTAACATTATAGTAAGATTTGGTATTAAGGGAATAAAAACAAGATGCACACCTGTGAAAGAGGTTTTCTTCAGACTGCCTCAGCTCAACCAAACACTAATATGTTGTGATGGTGCTGCCAAAGGAAATCCTGGTGATGCAGGTATTGGTTTTATTGCAAGACAGAGTGATGGAATATGCTTAGGTGCTGGAAGTGGAGGGCTGGGAGTTACAAAAAATTACATTGCAGAGGTGATGGCACTAATAACAGCAGGTGAATGGGCAGTGGGTAAACATCTAACTGATGTCTGTTTCAGTTTAGACTCTAAAGCAGTTATACTGGCATTTACCAGAGGTAAAGTTCCATGGATTGTCAAGAATAGATGGAAGAAAATAAAGGAGACATTGAGAAGTATTACTTTCAGGTATTTATACAGGGAAGTTAACTTTTTAGCTGATCAGTTAGAAAAATAGGAAACAACTCTTGGAAGAGGAGTAGTAATTCTATATGAGGGAAGGCCTACTTTTTTAGGAATAATGGAGCAGGAGGATGCACATTACTTGAGATTCACTTGAAAAAAGAATAACTCCATAGTCATTTTACGTGAAATTTTCTTTGTTTATTTTTGTATTCATTAAGTTAGTCTTGGCATGTCAAGACTATCTTGTTTTTTGACTTTGAGTTTTTCTTTAGTAATCAAGAATATAAAGCATAGTTTGGATAACTTAGCCTAGATAAAGAGAAGGTAGGATGCATTCTAGGGAAAGTTAAATCCATGGTTGTGGTTTGCTCTAATTAAAATTAATCATTATGAGTGCTTTATTAATTAGTGTCTCATTAATCTCTCATAATGGATAATTTATTAAATTTTTCATCATTAAATATCCTCTTAATTAATCTAATAAATATGTATTTTTACATAACTA
This sequence comes from Papaver somniferum, assembly GCF_003573695.1. Classification (NCBI taxonomy): domain Eukaryota; kingdom Viridiplantae; phylum Streptophyta; class Magnoliopsida; order Ranunculales; family Papaveraceae; genus Papaver; species Papaver somniferum. Next base: position 159,006,285 of record NC_039361.1, read on the forward strand.
AATAATTTTAATAAAAATTACCATATCAATAGAAATTAGTGGTTAGCAGTGGAAGAAGTAGTGGCTGGTAGAAGCGGACAAGAGGTGTTGGTTGAGGCGATAATATCATTGGTGGTGGAAAACATAATGTTGATGGGTGGTTTTATGATGGTGATGTTGGTGAATAGTCGTGGACATTATTAGTTCTGTATATTTACAACACAAGCAACATTGTATCGTGAAAGATGTAGTTGGTCATCATAATTGATAAAAAAAATCATAATTTTAGGATGATACCATACCATTTAAAAAAAATGATCATAGCCGCCGGATCACCTAAACGGTACCCCTGCTACCTGTAACACCCTGTTGTATAAATCATGGTTTTAACCGTTAAAATAAAATTAATTGCAATACAATAGAGTACATAAAAATAAAAAATATAATGGAATAAATTAACTAACGACTAAGTTTGTTCAATCTTAATTTTACTCATGATGTTTGTGATTTAAAATTAGAAGTACGATAAACGGCTAACGGGAGGTAGCGACGGTTGTGGTGGAGAAATAAATGGTATTATATGTGTTTTTGTAGTGGTGGCGATGATTGGTGAGTATCAATAGGCTATGTTAATTTTGTATCTCTACAAAATGAGTAACAATATAAATTAGAAGTTGTGGTTGATCGTCTTATTGGTAAAATAAAATAAACTCGGCTAAAATACATGAAAGATCAAAAAAATAAAAATAAACCACAAAATGTCACGTTATATAATTACTACAACCAAACGGGCACAAATAAAAATCAATACAAAAAAATTTACTTATTATCGAGATGTGTCGTTACGGTAAGGGTTGTACTCTAGATATGTATACTTTTCTGACCATTTCTTAGTACTGTATTATATAATGAATTTTTACTAAGTTAGGAAAGATAAAGACCAGTCCTGATTTTTCCTCCCAATTGGTAAATTCACGGTTTCGTTTGAACCCATAAATACACGCTTTAATTGAGAAAATTTCATTACATATTCTCTTATTCCCATCTCAAAGTCTAAATCAAAATGGAAAAAATTGATCAACTGAAAATTACAAACCTACCTTCCCATAAAACTGAACAATTGATTCTCTCGCTCACATTCAGTAAGATGAGTGGGTTTGAAAACTCTAATTCCTTACTTTGGAGCAAGCGAAAATCAGAAATGAAGTCGGGAAGGGAGTAGATTGCGAAAGGAAAAAAAAATAAAATCCAAGAGTATAGTTCCGCTCAATATTTTTTCAATTTTCTCTCAATCTTCTTCCACCAAAACATACATCTATGACCAGTCAAACTACTCTGAGCTAACAACATTTGAGAAAATCCTTTCTTTTTTACATTGTTTCATGTATGAATGTTTGAGGTTTCTATCATTTTCTTGAATATCATTTGTTGTATATTTAGCTGAAGTATACATTTTCAAATATAACCTTATTGATTACAATAACCTCATGGTTGAAATTTAGGGGTGCTTGTATTTTGTGATTAAAATTTGGCTATCACAGGTCCTAGGGATTTCAATCTATTCACAACTTTTTGGTCTAGAAAAGTGATTTTTTCAAGAACCAATTTTCATTTCTATTTGTTTAGATAACAGCGGAAATAGAATTTTGATTTCATCTTGATAGATAAACTTAGAGAGAAACTTATAAGATTATTCAGATTACATGTTATAATTTGACAATAGATTAGTATTTACAAAATGATCTTACATGTAAATAAAAATCCCCTGTTCTTCGGGATTCTTTTTCATTGTCCAGAACAATTTGACTAGAAGTTATTTTCAATAAATAATCTAATATGATTATACGTAATTTATATAACACCCGTGCTATTATGGATTCATTCTTGGAAAAGCTAAATCTACGGCTATAAAATGATCTGTTTAATTAATTTCCAATAATAAATATTCTATTGATATTTCATAATAAATATTTCTTTAATTAATCAAATAAAAAAAATTCATTAATAAATACATAATGAATTTAATTTATATTAAATCAGTAGGCATTAATGGTAGTTGTGATGGTGGGCAAGGGTGGTAGATCCGCGGTGGGGATAATGGTGGTGGGTGTTAGTGAGAATGGTGGAGTGACGATGTTAATGGTGGCGGTGGTGGTGGAAGAAAGTAGTGGTAGTGGGATGAAAAAGGTGTCCTAAGGTTATTTAGTTGCCCTTAGATAAAAAATAAATATTTGATAAAAAATAATTACATAGCAGGCAAACGAGCAACAAGCTGCCCTTTTTAGTTTTTAAATTTGTTTTTTTCTTAAAAAAAGTTAAAATAAATATTAAAGGCCAGATTTTTCTACGGAGAAGATAAATCAATAGCTATGGTTTTAAGATTTATCGGGTCGGGGAAGGTAAGGAGGTGAAACCTATAAAAGAATTGACCACATACAAGGCTACACGTGAATCAATTGTAATTGATTTAGTTTATCATATCTCTCTCTATTTCCATTTTTTGTCATGATTCATGTTTTTGCTATTTCTCCTCGACTTCATATGATTATGCATGCTTGAGAAATAGTTCATGTTAATATGTAAAGAGAGAAGATAAGTAGATTAAAAATGAAATGGATCAAGAATTACATGTTATTAAACTTTAAGAAGACATAAATCTATGCAAATTTAGAATAATTTATATCACCAAAAGGAGAAAAATAATCCTTGAAGCTAACAGATTTTGTAAAATTAATCTGATTGATTCTGAAGTAATTTTGTGTTTCAGATTTGTTACAAATTTGGTGAACGACCTTTGATGATTTATTTATTTTCGAAGTACGGACACTACTTTGTTTTGAAGAAGTTAATGAATACCCATAGGCCCATAGGATTTCGAAGAGTTGGTTAATGTTTAACTATATTTGTCCTAAAGGATTGTATGATTTACAGACATAGTATTAAAATATTTGAAGCTAAGACATGTTTATTAATCAACACCTCAAAAACATTTAGACTTAGATCAAATTGATTGATTTTTCGCAAACAGTTATGATATGTATGAACCGATGGATATATTTGAAATACATATCATTTTCCATGCCGTTACCGCACGGGTTAAACCCTAGTAATATACATGATTTAGAAAAAAAAATCAATTATTGCATATACAATTTTTATATCTTCGTTATTTACTTTTTAGACATCTACTTTAAAATTCATAATTAACTTCTTTTTATAATTGAAAATGGACTTGTAAGCTCAATAGGTCGCAGCATTGGTAGTAAAATGTTTAGAATATCGTCTCCATGTTATGTTCGCCTAGGGCATCGTCGAAGTGTCTCAGTGTGGCACTTTTTTTCCAGGGCATCTAGAAATATGGTGCCTCTTTGATTTATTTCGGTTATAATATATGGTGCTAGCTTAGTTATATGAATTAGTTAGACTATTGAAGTAACTTTACTGTATGATGCAAGTGTTATCGTTGCTCGTGATACCGAATCCTGTGAACCTCACTCACATTATACAAAAAATGGACCTCAGATCAGGAAGATAGGATAGTGGCAAAGATAAATGAACTCATCCTATGGGAAATAGTGCCTAAGAATTTTAGTTCCTGGTCAGGATCTAAACTTTTCAGATTCTTTTATCTTTGATGCATCTTTTTGTACAGATGATGAATTCTGATACAGGAAAACAGTGGAATTGTGGATTTTATAGGAGCACGTGTAAGTGATGTACCTTAGCTAGAGGTAGAAAGTTCGGCTGGGAAGGATGTTGTAGCACCCCAAAACTAGCAACCGACTAATCCAAGAAATTAACTAAATAAAGAGGCGCTAAGAATCTAAATCATTTACTTAAACATTCAATTAAGAAATCTTCTACAAAATTTAACCCAAAACTAGCCTCGCTCAAAATTATATATACAAGAACTCCTCTCAAATGATACATATATGATATTCATTTGGTTTACAAATATAATAAGCAGCATAATAAACATATCAGAAGTTAACCAATTAACGAACTCAACCCTTGAAGCTTTCCCTGCGCAACTCTGATCTGTCTCTGAAACTGAAAGTGGAAATGGGTGAGCACATCATCCCTAGAAGGGGCGCCTAGCAGGAATAACATTTAACTTTAAAGAAATCATGAGCAAGATTTGGAAAACAATACATATTTTCCCAAACAACAAAGTGACTAAGTCACTGGTAATACTCAAATATGTATATGGAAAAACTCCTTATTCAAACAATATATAATAGCGATGCCGGGTTTTCTCCACACCTACATAGCTATATTGATGTCAGGTTGTTCCGCACCTAATAAGCATAAAAGCTGAATTCATGTAGATATAAATGAAGGAGCGTATCCTATATACCACACGTGGAAATTCTCATTTCCCATAACAATTCATAATGACGACAAACATTACTAGCCCTTTCCAATTCATGGAAAGATTCAAAGAATCAACAGAACAATCATAACATAAACTAAACAATGCATGAAATGCACGAACAGACAATGCATGAGTTTGTTAAACATAAACTTTTGTAAAAGAAACAACAATGGTTTCAAAATAGTTAAAAGTATTCCCACCTCTTTTGATGACAATCCACGCCTACCTCGAGATCCACGATCCACTGGTTCATCCTTTGAATCGATCGTTGTTAATATATACTAACTGTTAAACACACAAGAACTCTAAGAATCTAGCCAAAATGGCTCACACAAGAATCACACAAGTATGACTAATGGTTCTAAGCCTATTTATAATTCTACACCTTCCATTTTACACTTTAACTCATCTAAGGATTTACTAACACAATTAGGTTGATTCTATAGTCTATTAGCTCAGGCTAATGAATGTCTACAACTCTGTAGAAGAAGTCAAAGTCTAATACAGACCATAAGGGTCCAATAACACTAATTGAAAATTATGGCATAAAGCCCAAAACAACTAAGCCAACCCATTAAACTAAGGCCTGGTCTATCTGGTCCACTAACAGTCAACGTCAGGTCAGAGTCCAGGGTCAATGGTCAAGTGGTCAATGATTTGGTCACACGAGTCAACACAATGAGTTGAATCAAGGTTTACTGAGTTAACTCAACTCGGTCAGACAACCTGAGTCAGGTAAGTCATCTAGACTGACAGAGATGACTAATATGCCAAAAGCATAATCTATACCTCCATTACAGATTTCATTTCAAACATAATACACTGAAACTTCTCAACACTACAACAACACATTTATTCGAAATAAGCTTTATAATTTATTTACAAACACAAGCTCAGTTTACCTGCAATTGCAGTTAGAAGCTTCCACTTGAGAAATTCAATTCTACACAAAGTATTTCAGAGTCATCTTCTTATCTACACTTCATAAGCTAACTAAAGTTTCATCCCAACACAACCATCTGTTATACAAGCTTACTAACTCTACCACCTGTAAGAGTATCTCATAACTCATCATCATCTCAGTTTGCATCACAACTCAATTACAACTCTCACAGTCTTACTCAAACTCAATTGATATCAACACCATCATCTTCCTGCCAGTTCAATAACTTCAACTGATACTCATCCACAGACACACAAACCAACCACAACCCAAAAGATACTTCTTCATAACTCAAAGCATCATCAATAACTTCACTCTTATCTCCTACTATAGTTCTTCAATACAATCACACAACCTCCACCTTGAACCACAATTCAACTCCAATTCTAAACTTATTCTCTTCACAAACATCAACTACAACTAACATGACATTCATCTAACAGACTCTGTATTCAACCCATAACACAAACTTCTTAACAATAATAATTATTCAATCTCAATTATGAACTACTTTACTTGGAAATTGAAAAGAATTATTACCTTAGAAAGAATCCCAACCTGAAAGAGTTGATTCACCCTTTTCTTAACCTTCAACCTTAATTTATCAAATTCGAACTTGAACTTCAATTCTTCAAATCGAACTCTCAAATGAACAAAACAACTTCTTCTTCATGACCTGTTCCTAAAACCCATCCTTTAATTCCATTCCAAACACTCATTACCTAACTCGAATAAACCTCTTGGAACATCAATTTCAACTTCTAATCTTCATCTGAGATTCTTGAAAAGGCTAATTTCTTCGATTCTTCACCATAAACAACTCTGTAAAGAATTAACCTCTTATTCTTCAGCTATCAACAACTGATAATCATCGTTAGACCATTTTCTTTCAAATTCTAAGGTTTCACAGTTCATAATTTCAACTTCAGATGCATTTGTTCTCTGTTCTTCTTCACAAATCACAACCACGTCATCTTCATCATCGTCTATCAATATTAGTAGTTGATCTCCCTAAGAACAAAATAAAAACACAAGCACAAACAAAACAAAGAAAGAAAAAAGAGAAAAAGAAAAAAAGAAGAACAAGAAGAAGATAAAGAAGAAAGAAGAAGAATAAAATAAAGAAGAGTTTATATTCTTGACCCCATCTAGATAAGACCAAAGGAACTTTAAGAGACAACTGTTGGATTGGTTAAGGGCAGCCCCAGCTGGTCTAACGTCGAAAAGACTATTTTTCCCTTCTCGTTATTCCGATGATTTCTTATTCGTCTGGTATCCGAATGACACGTTCGCGTAGTCCATTTAGCGTAATTTTTTGAGATCTATCTAACGATACTAGTTTCGTAACTACATCGTTGTTAGATTAATTCCTATTAATTAACGTTCGTGTTAAACTAATCGAGTAATTATCGACTATGACGTCTCTTGACTAGTCTAATAACGTTGACGAGCTTGGGGGTCTTTACAGGTGCAGTTTCATGGGTTGCTGAGAAAATTGGAGATAAATAATAAAGAAGTGAAGCAGTACAGGAGGTAGTCAGCGTAGGCTATATTAAGAGGCAAACCATATCAAAAGGACTCCATATATATGTTGTAAGTTCAATGGATGACAGTCGTCCCTTCTTGGAAAAACTTTGAGAATCTTCTGTTGCAACTGCAGGGAGGTGTTTAAGGTCAGTTTTGTTTCCAATCAACATTATCACAATGTTACCAACATTCATTTTTAGGTTAAGGTTGTACAGTACACAAAGTAGCCATTTCCTATTTCAAAGTTGATCAACTTTTATTCTTAGCTCCATCCAGCTAACATATGTGACTCGTCATGTGCCATGTTGAGTTTGGTCTGTTCACTGTGGGTAATTTTAAAAGAACCAAGGTATGTGCAGGTTAAGCAGTTTCTTCTTTTCTGTGTTATTATGATATGCAATAATGTGAGAGATTTAATTTGGATTTTGGTGAACAGGTTGTAAACATGAATATGATGTGTCATATATTGTACTTCAAAGTTCATATGTTCTTATTTAGAAATTTAGTTTTGAATCAACACAATTTTTTTCATTTTAAGGTTCTATACTACAGGACGTAGCAGTTTCAGGTGTATGTATTCTTGGTTGAAATCACAAAATTAATCACCCAGTTAACATAAGTAACTCATAATGTGCTATGTTGAGTTTGGTCAGTTCACTTTGGGTAGTATGGTGCAGTTTTCACTAGTACTTAAGAACCCCAATCTTCAGTATGACATGGTCCATATGAAGGGGGAAATAATGGATACAACAAGTTGCCACTTTTCAATTTTTACCTTGATTAGAAAACTTGTCGTTGGGTCTTGCTTCTCTTTGTTAATCTGGTATTTCTTTAATGTACTAGCTACTTTTTTCTCTTTGTTCACTTTATTTTCTGATTTTTCTTCTTAATGTATGTACCTTTTTTTTGTGTGTGGATACTGTTCATTCTGGTAATTACTGGTGACTTGAACAATTTTTTTGAAAAGCCTGGGTAGATTTTTTTTTCTTTTCTTTCTTTATTTAGTTTGCTTTTGTAATTTTATTTTGCTAGGCTGGATTTTTCGTTGTGTCAACGAAATTTATAACATGTGTGTTTAAAGTTTCATGACTTCATCTGAACATAAATAGAATTGATGCAAATTTGCCCTCTTTGAGTTTGAATAAAATTCAAGGTTATTTTATCTTCGATATTATATATAACGTTTAGGTTAATAAACTGAATGGGAATGGAATTGGAGCAAAGGTTACAGCTGCGCAGTATGCTTGATGAACATTGATGGAAATTTGCCCTATTTGACAACTTCATTGTTGTATTTTAACGTTTAGGTAAATGAACCGAATGGGTTCGAAAGTGGAGCTAAGGTTACAGGACCGCAGTATGCTTCTGATGTGATTGCCCAAAATATCGTCGTGCAAGCTATTTACAGTGGTTCCAAAGTTAAAACCACTGGTAAATGTACCAGGTGGAGAACAGATATTTTCACGGAGTACATTTATTTCATTGGTAGATGAGGTGACCAGATCTTTCAATGGAGACTTTGCAAAGAGAATTTCATTAATGGAGGCAACTCTGATTTCTGGCAAGAAATTTGCAGGTTCAGTAGTTGCATCTTTTCTGTATTATTTTGATAGGCAATCCTGTAAGACATTTACCTGGTTCTTGCTTCTTGGTGAGAGGTCGTAAACATGAATCTGGTATGTCAGATATTGTACTTCAGAGTTCACAGTGTTCTCCTTGTGAAATTTGATTGTGAATCAAGGCAATGTATTCAGCTTTATGTATTCCTGGTTTTAACCAAGCGGAGATTGGTCTGTAACTCTTCCAACCTCAGAAACACCAATCTACAGTATGACATGGTTCATATGAAGGTTGGAATACCGGAGATAGCAAATTGTTGCCACTTTTCGTGGTGAAATCAAAATTTCTTGGACAAACCAAATGCGCAAGTAGGCCTTTACCAAAGAACGGTTTTTTGGGCACTATCCCATTTTGGTGGGGGACTCCTCATTTATTTGGGGATGGATACTTGAAGTAAAATCCAGACACTTCTAATCTTTATTTTTTATTAATACTAGAACTTGGTATGTGCCGTAAAGGCACGGCCACGAAAATAAGCGAAAAAAATTGTTTTGACCGGTATTATTCATTTGTTGTTACTATTTAAAGTGAAAATTGTTCTTCATACATTTTGATTATTATTTTTTCTTTTGTATCTGACCGAGCTTATTTTAACACCTAAAAAATCAAGCACAACTTGTAAAATATGATATTATTTGTGTCATAACGACATCGAATAAACATTGCACACTACTATATTGACTAATTGTGATACCACCACCAGAACCACCCATCACAACTACCTTTTTCACCAGCAGCATTGCCTCCACGGGCTCCATGCACCGCCACACACAAACATCACCCTGATTATCCATAATATCTATTGATGTAATTATCAACATAGTTGTTATTGAGTGGAAGTATATATTCATTCAGATAATTAATAAGACATTTATCATGAGAGATTAATAAAATATTTATTATGAGAAATTAATGAGATAATAATGATGTGCACAGATCTTGAGGATGATACTAAAAACAATTGATAAATTAAGGCACTAAAGATTTCGAGGATGATACTAAATCATCAGGGAAATAAGGTTGAGCGAAAGCATGTTCTTGGATTTAATTTCTTTTGTCTCTTTAGTCTATCTCTAATTCCCAAATTTATTTCTGATTTAGGTTTGCTCAAAAGTGGGGAACTAAATTAGGGTTTCGAAACATGAATAAAATATCACATATATATGATATAACTCGTGTCATAACTGTGCGACTTAATAATAAGTTAATTTTATTATGTACTGATATTGATTCGGACCGTTCGTTTGCAGTTATTATTTTAATTGTCATGTATTTTTACCAAGTTTATGTTATCATTAAGACGATCAACCACATTTTATATTATTTATAAGGTGTTTGTGGGTGAAAACTGTTTCTGCCGGTTTTGGTAAATTTGTGTGTGGGTGAGAAACGAGTCTAGACCCTAAACAATGTACTCCACGGGAGTACTTTTTATTCGAGAGATCAATTTGTACAATCCTGGCGCCCTAAACCAAGAAATGACCGTTCAAGGCTTGCTTCGATCACAAAGTGAAGGAGACAGGTTGGTCTTAGGTAGGGAAGCGAAGAAAGTGTTGAGACCAGAATAGTTGATTCTGAAGGTGTGGTTTTTTACGACTTGTATCAGAAAGTAGAATTGGCTAGCATAATGGAAAGCTAGCAGGTGATTTCTGGATACTGTGTTGTTCTCTGACCAAAACTTGTTTTTGGTGGAAATAGGTGCAACCTATTTATACAAGTCGTAATAAAACGTACCCTGGTCTCGTATGAAGTGTAAACGATTGAGTAGTGGAAGAGTGGAGTAACGTGTAACATCAAAATTTACGCTTCCATGGTGAAGGAAACGTTTACACCATTACTTCTTGCCATTACTAACCGCCCTTCTTCATGACACTTTCTTGTAACGGGCGTATTGCACGCCGCACGCTGTAAACCGCCAGACCAATACCCTGATGAGTATCCCCCAGTTTGTGACATGTTTGATGTCTCGAGTGTTTTCGTAGAAAACATGTAGCACTTTGCTACGTGTGGCAAGTTAAAATCAAGAGGCTTGCCGCAGATAAATAGCATGTGGTCCTAGTAATCTCGTCTTGGATGGTCGCCTAAAACTTGCCACAAGTCTACCAGTTCGTTGGCGAATTTGGATGGCTGAGATTGCATCTCATGACGAAGGGTAGTCGTTGATTATGGCTACTTTCTGTTGGCGCCTGATGATGGAACAGTGGTGCTTTTGTGTATGCCAGTCGAAATACCGCATGGCTTGGCATGGCTCGTGCATGCCAGTGGCACGGTGGAATGACTGGCATAATTTGTGCATGCCAGAGGAATGATGGTGTAAGAGGCGCCTGACGTAGCCATGGCTACTGGATTTAGGCGGCTCGTCGCCTAAAATTTGTCACAAGTCTTTCAGTTTGGTGGAAAACTTGGATGGCTGAGATTTCATCTCTTGAGGAAGGGTAATCGTTGATTATGGCTACCTTCCGTTGGCGCCTGACAATGGCACGGTGGTTCCTTTAGTGCATGCCAGTGGCGTTGCGGCATGGCTGGCATAGTTCTTGCATGCCAGTGGTGTTGCAGCATGGCTGGCATAGTTTGTGCATGCCAGTGGCACGATGGTGCAAGTGGCGCCTAGCGTAGCCATGGCCACTGAAATTTTGGCATGTTGGTGTTAAACTCAAACGTGGTGAAAACATCAGTTTTAACATCCACATTGATCCCCATGCTCTGTGAACATTTTTTTGCTCGGTTGGCGTGGCAACTTTGCTTAAATTAGGGTTTTTCATGTCGAAACCCTAATTA